>NC_060254.1:52969634-53270111 GCF_921293095.1 Ischnura elegans | reverse complement strand
AACTTTTACAACTTTGACCTTTTGCTCTCACAATGTGTCTGTGTCTCGAATCCAAAAACCTAATAATTTACATCTTGGTCATTGAAATTCAGACTTTTTCCTATCTCGAATTGTTTAACATTGAAACCCCATAAGAAAAATTCAAAATTTTTGTTTGGCCCATATTGTGAGATCAAGAGGTCTAAATTGAAAAAAAAATTGCTTCCACTAAACAAAACAGGATCTTTCCCTATAAGTAGACCAATTATCATGAATATTGATTGAGGGAAAGTTACCAAAATTGTAAGTCAAAAATGACACACGACTAGTGTGACAGTCTGTACATTATTCATAAAAGATTTATGTTATCCATCCGTTAGATGCTTGGTTCATAGTATTTTACACTTTAATGAAAAGATGTTTTTATTGAACTGATCGAAGTAGTGGTACATTTCACCCGAAAGTTATGAGTGTAAATCAGTATTAAATACATTGCAATACGATCAGAGTATTTCCGCACTCGCGATTTTCCAAGACGAGGTAAAGTATATTACCTCGCATCATTTTGTCATTCCTCAAAGTATGTTATTCATATTTCTGTTTGTCTTTTTAGTTTTCGTGCATTCCATTATTTTTAGTCCTCTGGCCTCAGGTTGCTTCGGCTAGCAACTTTTAGGACTGACGTCACAATATTCCTTTTAACAGCTATTTATCTGTTTTTGGGTCTTTCCGTGCGAATTCAAAATTCTTCTCCGATTTATTTCAATTTGAAAATAATTATTGGTGCTTGAAAACACTAACGAAATGTAAATTTTAGAATTTCAAAAAAATTTATATCACAGAAACAAGACACCAAAGTTGGCATTGCGTCATATTTGAGCGTACATCCCTCACTTTCAAAAAGTATTTTGTTGCAACACTGAATTTCTATACATTCTCAATGTTTCAGAATGGCAAATTTGTGTTATAGCCCTCAAAAATGTTCATATTTTCAACACATATAATTATGTAATTCATTGATTTATTTTTGGCCTAGTGGTGCTTGGGCACTGAAACTTTTCTTTCAAAATAATCAAAGAGAAGTGGTAAGTAAACTGTGTATAGTGATATTTAAGATCAAAGTTTATAGGAAATTACCTTAGAATCGAACACCTATACAAATAGGCCAAGTTTGCTGACATTTAATCGGTAAATTTATCCTATTTTCAGTAAAACACTAGTTAATTTCGTTGCTATTTACAAATTCGTTCATCTATTGGTGGAAACAATTTCCTAAAATTTATCCTCTTTAGTCCCTGTAACTTTTTTTTTAGCGTGCTAGCGTGCAAGCGTGCGTGCAAGAGTATTATTGAGAGGTGGCTGTAATCAGGCATCGCTCGTGAAAAGCTTTGGCTACTTAAAAGCAGGTAAGCATTGACGCCAAAAAAAATATTTTGATAGTCAACGCTGCAGCTCGTACTCAAGAATTAGGGTGATATGTGGCAGAGGGAAAAATCGGCGAAGTCGTTGCGAGGAATGAACAACACAATAGTAGGAGAATCAGTATTGAAAATATAATCAGTGAATATTGCGCGCAAATAATATAATTCACGAAGCGATGCTTTCAATTAAAGGCGTTCAACAATAAGGCCGGAGCATAAAGAAAGGGACACAATATTAGTCGAATCACTTAAAAAGTCACAGGAGTTTATGCCTTAGCCGATCTAGTCAATGGGTATGACGATGCTATATGTTTAAATCACTGATGTTGTCAACAATTCATTGTTAAAAATTAAAATATTAAGTATATTAAGTAATAAAATTTAAAAAATTGTCTTTGACACCTTGTCCTATAAAAAATATTACGCCGAAAAGTTATAAGGGTGGTCTTCTATAATGAACTTCTTACGGCGCCCACTTGAAGATGGGAGAAGAGATTCGTAATTTCTTTGTTTTTTAACTCGTAAATTTTGTATTCCTAGATTCACAAGATGAAGGAGGGACAGGAAAATTAGTGAATTCATGAACTTAATTAAAATAGTATTTAAAGCTTACTGTATTGATTTGTAATGGGCGAGCCCAAGCTTCACTTGGCACATAAATGTAAATGTTAATATATCACACTAAATCAACACTTGTTCATACCGCAAGCACATGAACAGCTTTTAGAAATGCATTTAACTTCTACACCGAATCGCCCAATAGTTTGCCATCACAGGATTACAGTGACAGGGTGCTTGCAATGAGAGATAGGTGCAGAGCACGTAAAGGAGAAAGCAGAGGGTGTGGAATCGGACTAGTGGGTGCAGGAGGGAAATAGTTCACTGCTGCTTCCCAGGTGTGGGGAAAGGAAAAAAAAACAGAAGAAGAGCTCGCGGCGGAGTTCGACGGAGCCAGGTATGCAGGGCGGCAGAGTTTCTCCGACGACAGTATTTTATTTTTCCCCCGCATTGTCCTTACTCCCCTTTTATTCCGGGGAAAGAGATGACTGGGACAAGGTCGCAACGTTGGTATCTCCGGATCCGGACCCACGTACAACAATCCTGATGACCCCGTCGTCTCCCAGGGCAACCCAAACCATCGCCCGGCACCATCTCTTTCAACCAGAAGCTCCTCATGTCCTTTTATTCTATATTTTTTTGAGAGAAAAAAAAATGATAATAAAAAGTAGTTCACCACCTACTCCACCTCTTCATGTGCCACCCCCAACCCGGCCACCTTTTTTCGCTTCCGAAACTTCTTTTGTTTTCCGCCGAGGGGCGGCGCTTTCAACCCCCTCTTGTGGGTGGGTATACTCGTTGCAAAGGAGGGTGAGGGATAGGAGAGGGGTGGGGGATGGCTGGCCCCCGGGGTGGTATGGGGGAGGGAACGGTGTCATCGGGATACAATGGTTGTGTGGACGATATGGGGGTTTGTAAGGGGGCGACTAACTCCTCTTGCTATTTGTAAGGGATGTAGGGTAGGTCGGAGCTAGTTATGCTTTGGGAAGTAGAATGAGTCGACTGGGTTGAATATCCGTGGCGATTTGATAGTCTCATATGCATGATAACCATTGTTTTTTCATTGAAATTTGTTACTTGGATGTAATATCAATAGAGAAATATTTTTAACCCGATATATACTATATTGCATCTTAGCCACGCATTCTCAGCATACGGCATTGCCTTGACGAGGTTCTCACTGAAGCCATATAATTTTACAGGACATAGTTTGACCCTTTCCGCTAATTAAATTATAACGCTATTAAGTCGTTTGGTATTATTATTCTAGTTACGCAATATTTTACTCTATTTGTCGTTGGTTTAGCTAATATTTCTTTCATTTTCTTCTAAATTGCAGAGAAAGTGGGTTTTTATTCGTGTGATATATCAAGCAGGATTTTTATCACAAAATTTTACTATCGAAGGAAGTGGCAACTGTATAAAATAAAGAAAATGCATCAAAGAGAGTATTTGTGAAGATGTGAAAATTGAAATGGGGCGGCTACTATTTTTAAGGGATGCGGTTTCGCTGTTGCCAGCATTGCTTATTCAAACGTTGTTTATGCACTAACCGTTGCGGACAACAAAACAAAGGAGACGGGGTAGACAAAAGTAATGTGTCATATGTGAGGGTTGATAAGTTTGTTAAAAACTCCTATTGTATGTGATGAATGTGGTAGAAGTTGGAACTAATTATACTGTGGGATTTTGAGGGGGTGGGACGAAGTTATGTATTTGTGACCAGTACAGCGGCGCAGCGAGGGGGCTAACCCCCCTCCCCCAAAAGCTCAAAGAAATTTTCAAGTTTAATCCATTTTATGTAATTAGATTAATATTACTAGCAGAATAGTGTAAAAATTAATAAAATATCGTTTACAAAGCCGTAAAACTTACCATTTTGAACCATTCATCTTGAAATTTTCTGGGGGAGGGATCCGCACCTTCCGCTTACCCTGGAGGGTATTCCATACTCCCAGACCACCCAGTATTAGTTACGCCCATACCCCCAATCTTAATTCATAGCTGCGCTCCTGGTCAAGTTGATCCATTTCTTTTGATTTTGAGTTTGACAAGAATATATGCTGAAATTTGAACATAGTTGAAAAGTACTTAAAAATACTTAAAGGAAAATTTGAGCATCGTTTGATTTTACCCCGCCATATTTTTTCAGTTAGCTATTTGAACGCGATTCCGCCATCATGTTTAAGTGATAAATACTAAAGATGGTAGTTTAAAAAATATTTTATCACTCTGAAAGTTTACTTCCTACTTAGGAGTCATAGATTTTGACGACAAATTTTAAAAATCAAAATATCAAAAAGGTCCTTTTTCTCCTTGAAGTATCATTAGATACCTACTGAGGCTATCATTTCCTAATTTATACAGGGATTGGGAATATAAAAATACCGACAGTTCTCGTGGTCACATAATTAGAAACACGTGAAATTTATAATTTATCTATGTATCATAAAGTCCCCTAACGACCACTCATTCATTCACTCACTCATACAAATGTTTGGGGTGAACGAGACGAGATACGGCAAAAAGTCTAATGAAGACCCCCTCTAAAATTGTCTGAAACCCCAGGAAAAATTATGAAAACACTAAATTTACAATTATTTATCTGTCCATTCATCTAAAATTGAGTATGGTGATTAGTTCAAAAAATGGCCACCAAATTCCAATGGCAGCGCGGCAGTCATACAAACGAACATTCATAGCAACATATTTGTTTATGCAAACAAGAGGAGCTAAATTGGGAAAGAAGATAAAGGAATTAAAACGAAAAACTGATAAATATAAGGAAGGAAATTAAGAAAGTAATATTTGAAGTGTCTATTTCTTTGCGTCTTCTTTCCGCAAGAACAAACATCTGTTTAAATCAAAGCGCATTCAAATCAAAAGCGGAGAAGTATAAGGTAGGAAATTAGTTGTCGTTTTTGGTATATTACATCGAAAGTGTGGTGGTTATTAATTTCAATTGTACTTACTACAATAATTAATAAATAAGTTATTAATTATTAATGATTGTAGTAGAAAGACTTTTAAACAAGTCTTACATAATACAGGTAGGTAAAAATGATTTTATTTTCAATTTTTGTGATGGTGATAACTTTTTATTTTTGTTTACGTTCTTTTTTCCGTTAATGTCCTTTTTAATGTACAATGTTATCCGTGAGCTGCAGGAGTGAATAGGCAGTGAATAATACAATATGGAAGATAAGTGCAAATAAAGGTATTTCTTATTCAATTATTTGTCTTGCGAAAATCACGTTTCATTGAATGACTAAGTTATTCAACTGTGAAAATTATCGAAATCTTGGCATTCACAATGTCTTGTACACCAAAGGCTGTGATCCGTTACTCACCAGATTTATTGCGCATTGCGTTGGATATTAAAGCTGAGATATTTGTGTATCCCGATTCATTAAAACTTTAAATAGAGGTATTTCTGAAGTGAAATCATTCGCGATCACGATCAATAATATTTCGATAAAATTCGTCATACTAGCCCCAATTCATGCTAAGGCGCATTTGTTTCTAGATATTGATATTCAGTCCTTTCGTGATTCGTTTACGAAGGGGAACAGCTGTTACATCTTATTCGTATATCAAGAATTTGGTTGAGTTTTGTGGAAAATAATTAATAAACGTGTTTTTCATTGTAATTCGTAAAGTCGTTATGTTATGATATTACGTATGCATTGGGTGTTACAGTGGAACGTGGTCTCAACGTGTTTTGTATTTGAATTGAATAAGTTAGAGAAACTCGTAGAAATTTATTTTACTATTTTAGCCTCTCAGAAAAACGTTTCTCTTTATAAATATTTACATTCATATTGTAGCCTACGTACCATGCGCTCGTTTTACGTGAAAGTGGAAATATTGCTTTTACCTAAGCTAGCCAGTTTAAAAGTAAACGATCCTTAAGTAACAAGTAGCAAACAAAAAGTGTAAGACCTCCCACAGTGAGCATAACAGACCGCAGGCCTTTTTCGGGGGGGCTTAGGGGGGGCAGAGCCCCCCCCAGCGAGCAAAGCGAGTCCATACATATGAACACGCAACAATTTTATTATTTTAGATTACTTTAACCATGCATTTTTAAGTCGGCCACGCAAAATGCTTGTTTATTTTACTGGATAATTTCCATCATACTACATGAAGGAAACCATGTAATTTTTATTCAGCTTTTTCTTCGGAGATAGCGAATTTAAATATGTAGTTTTTTTAAAGACTATCTATCTACGTCTAAAAGAAATCAAATGACCGATGAAAGTTCCGAAATCAACAAATAAGACCGAGGGATCATGGAATAAAGGGTGCAATGTTATTAAGTTTGGAATAGCTTTTCTTAGAGTTTCATTTATGTTGCTAAACGAAATATAAATAGCCCTTCACTTTCCTTCTTCATTAGACCTTTGCTTGCAACCTTAAGGCTATCAAGGCCCTTAATATTCCATTATCCGAAATCTCTCTCTCAGTCGATTTCCCAGAGCCCTTCTTAATCTACTCCAGGGGTCTGCCTTTCTTCCCTTGCGTACCCAAATGTTTTCGTTTAACTACCTTTTTCAGACTTTCTTCCTCTCCGTCTTCTCCGTATGGGAAAATCCCCTCAATGTAACATCATTCTGAACGATGGGCAGGATATCCGCTACAATCACTTTAAAAATGGAAGAGTTTCCTATGCATACGTTTTCTAGGAGGGGATTAATACGCAGTGCTTTTACATGTAAAGAACTCTTTTACGAGTTTTCTCAACAAGCGTGATGTAGCTACTAATCTGTACTAATTGCTGTAAAAATAAAATAAATTTTGTCCTGATATATATGCCCACTGACATTCGTCAGTATCGGCTTAAATAGTTGCGAAGATATGGATCACTTTCGTAAGATAAAAATACACTTCTACTTTCCTGGAGTAAATATTTTATCACATGATATATGGTGAAGGATCACGTTTTATGGCTTGACACCTTCTTTGATATTTTCTTAGATTTCAGAACCAGGCATAGCATAACTAAGAACTTTCCCACACATGTAACCGAACCACTCTCTGTTTATGCTAAGTCTTCCACAGTGTCGATTAGAGTATGCGCTTATTTAATTAATGAAAGTCAACTAATTGCTTAAGAACGGTCAAAAAACTTGCATATTTAGGTTTTCATGTCAATTGTCACCCCAGCTGTACACCTTACTGGCATTAATCGAGTTTATGTATTAGTTTGCCTATACACACTGCCCATAGAAAGTCCGACACCCGAATTTTAGCTTCTATCATCGATACGAAGCAACCCATTTTAATCGAAATAAAAGTGGACAGCAAGCAAAATAACAGTATTTAGTTAGAAATGTGCTTTGCCTTGCCAAAATTGAAAATTACTGCAGCAAAAACTTCGGGAATACTGTCAAATAGATGATTTGATGAATAATATAGTGTGATGCTATTGCAAAGGTAGCTTCATGAGCAATGTTATATATAAATTATTGATTCCTTATAGAAAATTTTTCCATTCCACTGTCCCACGTTCTATTTCACTGCCTTCTCTTCTAATTTCTCTTCCTCCAATTTATTATAATTCTGATGTTCTCACAACACATTTCTACCTTTAATTATTAATCGGGTGGAATATATTATACATTCGCAGAAAAGGGGAACTTTTTAAGAGAGGAAATAGAGAACATCCAATAAATATTATCGAGTCTAGATATTTTAAAGGGATTTATCACCTAATGTAGAAATAAAGAGTCAATCCTACGTTTTTTGCTGTATGAAAATCGGTTGCCTCGCTTGTACGATAGAGTTCCTAAATCTCGAGGGTCTTGCTTTTTTTACGGAGAGTAGAGCGACGCGGCAGTATAAATACACCTTCTGTGTAACCGAGAGACTCCAATCCAAATCTATGTGTGTCCGTTGCTA
This sequence comes from Ischnura elegans, assembly GCF_921293095.1. NCBI lineage: Eukaryota > Metazoa > Arthropoda > Insecta > Odonata > Coenagrionidae > Ischnura > Ischnura elegans. The sequence continues at coordinate 53,262,255 of NC_060254.1, read as the reverse complement.
TGGATGCTATAATCCCCCCGTTCAGAAATCCTTTCTCTTTCGGTTGTCGGAGTTAACGGCCGTTCTTGTTGTTGCTTACGTTGGCCCTCCCTTCTTTAACTTTCACTTTTCCGCCGCTAGACTTTCAGCCAGGGCCATCAATTGCCCATCGGCGTTTTCCTCACAGGAATAGGCCCCGCCACCTTTTTCAAGTACGAAGCGTTAGTCAAACTTAGTCACTTCTCAAGTTCTAGACCATTTTGCCATCTCCTCGTACTCATGATTAAATATAAGAGGTGGAATGAATCTATAAATACTATAAAACCCACGCACAGCTACTTACTGACTCATAAAAATGTTTGGGATGCAGGAGACGAGATACGAAAAAAAGTCATAGAATCGACCCCCTCTAAAACGTCTGAAACCCTGGGAAAAATTTTAAAGAACTTAATTTTCTCAGATCAGCAGGTCGCTGCTCGAAACGTCGGGAGACAGGAGAACACTAACCGGTTGAAAACCTGAAAAACGTTTCTGCACCTGATGCGCCGGTTAAACCTAAGATCATATATTATAAATAAATTATTAATTTCTTATAGATTTTTTTTTCTATTCCGTTAAGGCACGTTCTATTTCATTTACTTATCTTCTTATTTCGCCTCTTCCACGTCGATACAACCCTAAATGCCTCAAATCACATGGCTATATTATTAATACATATAATTAGCCATATTATTATGATATAAAACTGTTATATCAGGTATATCATTGTGTAAGACTGATATTCCTAGTATTAATAATATTCACCAATTTCTTCATTAATTACTGACTTCAAATTTTATCACTTGTATTGCTAACCACCTTTATTTGAACGCGTTGTTATATGCAGATCAAATTAATATAATTAGTACAAAATTTGATGAATAATGAAGAATTTGCTAAAAATTCGTTTTACTTGGTCATGGCACAATTACGATCCTCTGTCTGTCCTCCTCCTCTCACGCATAAATCTTACTTTTTTGTTTATTTTGATTGCCCATGTACTTTTCATTCAAAAAATTTTACCTTTCGAAAATCAAAATTCTTCTCTTTAGAACGACTAGAGTTATATTTCACAGTTGCCATTGGATATGTTAGAGTTTTCTCGTGCACAGAATCAATTCTCCCTATCCTAATGTTTTGTCAATTTCTCTCCTGATGCTTTCACAATTCAAAACTCAATGAAGCACTATTGTGTTCATCGTAATGGAGAGGAAGCCTCATAAATGATGAAATAAATATTATTTCCGCTTCCATTCCTGATCCTTTCGATTTATTTTACCACATAAATAATGAAAATAATATTTAATATTCCTGGTTCATTGAAGCAACGTCATGCTCCGGAGATTAACTTTTTGAACTGCAGGTCATGACTTTGGGTAATTGACCTTGCTGTTAAACGAGGCATACTATCTGAATTGATTTTTTTTTTAATTTATTTACTATCAAACGCAATTAAATTATGCAAATTTGTTCACTCTTTACTTTTTACATCGTCATAGCTTTTAGTTACCATTGCCGATTTACAAAATCCAGTCAAGGGCAATAAACTTTAAGTGTGAACATATTGAGCGCAGTTTCCATTCAAGTGGTAATAATAAGAGTAATTTATCCACGTATTAACCATTTATTCCGTAAAAATTTAAATGTTATGAAGTCATTGTGCAAAACCTTTTGCTTTTAATTTTACTGTACTTTGGTTTAAACGTAGGTACCTTATTTTATTGCCTTTGGTCGTCTTGTTTCTTGAAAAAAAATGGTTATTTACTCGGATTCAGACTATATCCAGGGGCGATCTCTCCAGGTCAGCTATACGACAATCGAGGGCCCCGACGTTTGGGGGCCCGCACAACGCTTTTGTGTATCGGGAAGTTCTAACTACGCGTATCTCAAAAATAGCTACTTTACCAGAAGAACGAAACAACGATTAATTGTTTTTAATTGTACACTGAAATTAAAAACAAAAAATACATAAAACTGAAAAAAAGCATATGTCCATTAATTTTTCTACATGTGATCTTAAAATTAGAGACAAAATTGTTATTACTTCCCAACGGCAGTATTAACTCAAACCGGCCAAATTTTGAGATACGTGTTGTTACAACTTAGCCGTAGATATTCGAGATGTAATAAAAATTACTAAAAAAAAAGAAATTACTTGAACCAAAGTTTTATTGCAATTACTAAATTCTACGCTTTCAACAGTTTCGTTATTTACAACACACTAACTACAAAAATATCACATACAAATAAATAAAATAAAGGTGTCTGAAGATAAAAGAGAACCTGATGTTTATTCGAAAAGTGTATTTAAGAGGTTTTTCTTAGATTTTAGTGCAGTTTCAAGGAAAAAATTTACTAAATACATGATAGAAATATATAATACATTATTAAATTTTAAAATCTGTGAAATTCTCTCTTTTCATTGTATTTGTTTCTTACGAAATTGATATTTTTTGTTAGTTTTTATCTAGTTTTTTTAGAGGCAGAGTAGCGTCAAAATTGTCGTCCGCGCATGCTTTTTCCTAAAATAATCCGATGGAGGGCCGTCTATTCCCCCGGTAAGGAGCCCCGACCAGGGGCCCCCAAGAACTCCAGACTTCCCCTGACTACATCAAGCAATGGTATTAAATTTAAATACCCAGAGATAACCAGTTGATTTTGAGGCATTAGCATACTATTCAGTTCAGTTTATTGAAAAAATAAAATCGTCTTATGAGACGGAAGGAATAAAATCTATTATAACTAGAGTCTGATTTATTTAAGAGAGGAATGTTTGTGCATATTAAAACGTATATTGTAACGGATGAGGCTTGTTTCAAGAGTGTTAATTGAGGACAATTGAAAGTGTAATGCTGGAATGATATGCTAGATACTCATTAAAATTTCAAGACGTGGTTAGCATACACTTGGTGGATTGATACTATTAGCTATTCCAAAGCGTAGTCATAGATTTACGTTAGTTCTAAAACGTTTTGTATTCTAGTTAGAGACTGCGAGAAACATTAAACTAATTTAGCTATTATATATCGTCATAACTGCCCCTAAGATAAACATTCCTTTCACATTACTTGTTTATTCTACCTTAGGAATTAACCCTAAGCAGGTAAGTTTTACCACATTAGGGTTATCAATTCGGGAATCTTGGTTTAGGGATGATTGCCAATACCTCTCATTCAAATATCAACGCTGCTGTAAATTCATATCGGGTTTCGTTCTCAACCGACGGGATGTTTATGCAATGGATGATGGATGGATGGTGGATTTATGGATGATGTCCCTCTTCTGGGAAAACTACAGTATCGAGAGTCTTTTTATTGTAATTTGAATGCTATTCCTCATCAGTGACGGCGCTAGCAGGTTCGGGGCTAGGGGTGAACCTTCAGTGCGGGGCCCTTCACTTAAAATATTAAACTCTATACCCCATCTACAAACTCGAGCATTTTGAATCCCTACCACTCTCTGGCTAAGTATGTGTTCCCCTCCCAAATTCAGACTTCGTAATTACGCCGTTGTGATACCGTCACGCAGTTCATAAATTCATAAAATTATAACGTAAAATAAACATAAAAATCGCGCTTTTTACTTTAAATCACTGCATTATTATTCCTTTTTCATAATATTATTTTTTGTCTAGCACGGACTTAACAATACAGTAATAGTTGAATTTGCGTTTTCAAACTATCGTATATTTTAATTTTTTTCACGAACGCGGGGCCCGGGGCGTTCGCCCCGGTCGCCCCGCCCTAAGGTCGGCTCTGTTCCTCATCGTTGCTCTATGTTTTTAATGAGTAATTCGTCGTAAAGAAAATCAAAATCCGACGGTTTGATCGGGAGAAATGCGTTCTCCTAAGTACGCAGCAATCACCCCGAATCCTTTCACAACCGATTCAATTCCCCATTCGTCATTTTAGTGCCATCAATTTTGTACCGCCGCAATAATGGAACAACAGGAGCTCAGCCTTGATGCTCGAGGTTGAGAACATGTTGACACGGGCCGCACTGCGAACGCCCCCTACCATGTCGGTCCGGGCTCGGCGGGAAGAGGGGCGGTAGTGGTCATTCGATAGTCCCTATGAGCTCTGAGCCGGAGGCTGGCTTCCATCATCTCGGACCACATTACCTCATGGCAACTCTATAGACCATGTATTGAACACATACATTTTGCCACTCTGCGACCTCGTATTTCAAAACTATTTATTAATTGGTATTTGGAGGAGGCGACGGACACCTGAGGTCATTTGCGGTATGAGGTTAGGGTATGGAAGGAAGGAATAGGTATATAGGGTGTGGAGAGAAACCCGGCGTCGGCATTAGCCTGCTCTTAACGAAAGGCACCAACGGAACCACGGCTTAACGTCCCATCCGACGGACGGAGTTTTACGCTTGAATTATCCTCCACACAACACTTATGCAGGGATTGGGTAGTCTCTGAAAATTCTCTGCCACTGCCGGGATTTGAACCCGGGCCCGCCGGGTGGCCAACACTCTAGCTACCACACCAACCCGATCCCCCCTATTTATACAATCTTTTCGGCAACATCGTTTACAAGTTGATGATCGGGTTGTTCCCTCAAATCTGAAATGGCTAGTCAATATTCTAAGAAGTAGATTTCCGCATTTAAGTTTTATCACTGCACTATCTCGGTCCACTGGGACATCTTGGTCTTGGTGGTGAGGCCGCGTCTAGTTGTTATTGTTCACATGCCTAGCCGACGTTTCGGAGGCGATGCAGCCATCCATCTCCTGGGCACACCAAGCGATCAACTCCTTCATAGTAATGTTGGCCAGGTATGTGAGCAGTGACAACTCGAGGCGACTTCACCCCGAAGACCGAGATAATGCAGTGGATAGTCATTACATGATTCGGTAGATGTAAGCGAAAGGTAAGCCACTCTCTCATATTGATAGAATTGAAAGTTGCCAACAATTACAATTGAGGTTCTGCAATGTTCGGCAATGCGGGCGGTCTCGAATAGGTGGGGGGAAACAAATTGCTGTGCTATTTGTCACGATTTTAAATGTTACATGGAAAATTATGAGAACAAAGCGTTAGCTATGAGCCGCGTTTCAGACATTTGTAAAAACCGATTAAAATGCTCTCAAAGTGGCAGCAAAATCCAGTGTCAACGGGGCGGACTGGAGTCATCACTATGTGATCCCGTTGCTAGCTAAAGCCTGAGTAACACGATTATTTTTCCATTCCTTTTGAGGGATAGCTCTAGCGATCGCTCCAATGATGGCGGTTAAATTGATCGTTTCATGCGATCAATTTTCGCGATGTCTCGAGAGATGGAAGTCCTATCCCTTTTTCCATCATTCAGTAAATCCCTTTTCCCGTTCCTGAAACCATTACTGCCACCGTCCTTTAGCCAATCAGAATGCACAGACTCTAACAGCGATTGTCACCCCACTCTCGGCTTTTAATTGAACGACAGTTGTAAATCCAGAAAGTGACGGAATAAGCGATGGAAAGAGGGACGGTGGGATTGAGAAAAAGATGGGTTAAGCGATCACTCTTTAGGTCCCGGAAAACCTATCACTTGAGCTATCATTCCGAGGAAAAATTATTCAGGCTTAACCATTTATCTAGGTTTTACGGCGAGGGCACAGTTCATTGGGTGACAAATTAGTGAATCCCCAAATGAATGATAATGTTTTTAGTTAGCGTAAATGGATGAAATAAGACTATTTACTTGTAGCATGCCACCTGACGATGTTCGGGAAGAACCCAAAGCAGTGGGAAAATTGAAAATTGGAATTCATGGTCACATTTAGGCACAGGTAACATGTTTTTAGGCACGCTGAACAGCAAACAATGGAAGAAACGATTTCCTATACAGCGCACGGGATCAGCTAATGCATTGCTCCACAGCTTTGATCACGGTGTGTTCGTACGTGCAGACCAAAAACGTCTAGTGAACTCATACCCCAGCAAAAAAGTTTGCACCGATAGGATTGGTAGGTGAGAGTATAATCCTTTGAGGAATGTTTTTTTTTATTGACGAGTGAAGAGGTGTGCCTAGCCGGCAGGATGTTCAACCATAGTCGTTGTATGACGTAACAAATGGTAATGAAAAAATTATGCGAAGGACGCATCGGACGCTGTCGAAAGTAGCACTGCGGGGGTCAGAGATTATATGATGCACCTTTGTACTAACTTGATCGCAATCCGTACAGCCGTATGGAAACGCATAGCGGACGGACAAACAGACATCCTCTTTTATACATTTCTATATCAGTGGCGGATCCAGGATAGGGACAAGGGGTGGGGCTTAAAATTCCAGCAGTAGTGGGGGACAGAACAAAAATAACATTCTATCTAGTTGGATAAAATAATTGGAAACAATATAGCCCCCTTAGTCCACCCCATAGTTCCGCCACAGATACATATGGATGTATACTGACCAAGTATCATAACTAGGGGGTGGGGCAAGCCATGGTCCAGGGGTGGCAAGCCATGTTATGGCATTTTAGCATGGAAAAGATGAATGAAACCAACATTTTAACAGTGCTTTATTAGTTTATGAGGTTGTTTCCTTGAAAAAATAGTTTTATTTTAGTTATATATCTTATATTAATACATAACATTTTGCAAGGGTTTAAAAGAAAATTTGTTGAATATTTTCGTTTCAATTCAGTACTGATTTTGCTTAAAGACTTTTGAAATTTTTGACTCTGGGGGGGCAGCTGCTCCCTTATCACTCGCTGAGTACGCCCATGATACTGACAGTGGAAATGACAACGTGATTCAGAAAATGACAGGTCGAGCGATCATTTCATTGGTCCACGAAAAACTATCGCTGTAGTCATCACTCAGGGGGACGGGAAAATTATCATGTGATTCAGGCTTAAGTTTCCTTACACCTTCCACTGTGGCGAACTGTCTCGAACTGTCTTGAGAGTCGCATCAACTTGGCCGATCATTCATTTTACGCCGTCCACTCACTCGCCCGGATTCATTCCAAGTTCTGTATTTGGCCGTGAGAGGCCACTGACGGCGACGCCCGGGGGCGTGGGTTGGAGTACAGGCAGTGGGAGGCAGATGAGCCGCCGCAGACTAAAAGTTCTCCAAGTCACCGGCGGGGGCGTTAATCATAGGGAAGGAAATAGAAGCCATAATCCAATTCTTGAAGTTCTCGTCCATGAATCACATTCGAAAAATGATTGAAATGGACGAATGAATCTGATCCATATCCGTGAAATTGGCTGCTCGGATATTTTTTTACCAGTTTCAACCGACCGCCGAGACCAAGAGTGGGCGAATATGTAAGTACTATGCGGCTTACTAAAAGAACTGCGAAAAAAAGTAGCGAAGGTAACTTTTCCGGTTGGAGGCTGAGTTTTCTTTTGGGATTATCCAAGACTTGATTACAGATTTCTGACGTTTCCATACCATCCACTAAGACCTTTTCAGGGTTAATGACCCTCTCTTTAACCATTTATAACCCATAGCTGTTTCTGGGAGAAATCAAATTTCAAGATTTTTCATTTTGAAAACTTGAAAATTTTACACTCAATGATAATTATCCTAGCAGCTAAATATTTCATCATTAAAATTTACACTACAAAATAATATTTAGTTTAGATATCTATTAAATAGAGCGGAAAGTTTAAACATTTTTGATGTTGCTTATAAGCAACATCAAAAAGTTGATTCATTGTTTCAACCCATAGGTTAGTTTGGATTGACCAAAGGTTGAGCCCTCCTCGAAATTATTTTTCATTCCGACGACTAGGAATGAATGTTATTATACACAAAAATTTTGATCGCTTTGATTACCATTCGGAATTAACCTTACGGGATGAAAACCGATCGGAATTATTCCGAACAGTGTCAAGTACATCGCAGTGGTGGTGTCCGTAGCTTTGGTTGCGATCTTATTTTCCTTGTTCCCGACCTTAAATTTTGGGAGATGGTTCCGTTGTCGCTACCACTAAGAATTAGAATAGTTTGCAACCTTTTTTGCTTCTGTAGGTGGAATCTTTTAACCACTCTGCTAAATCTGGCCGCTCTAATAGGGTAATCATGACATCGTTAATTTGGTCAGGGTGATATTATTGAGAAGTGGCACGGAGATATCGATTTGTTGACCTAGGTTTTCTATACATAGCGTATCCTGCGCTTTTGTTGTCATTTTCCTAAACATTATGTTGGAAAATGGAGCCTTCCCTCCTTTCACTATGGGATCGTTCACTAATTTCATTTTATTGTTGAAATCGACGCATACAAGCTCATCTAAAAATGGGTCAGATTACGCAATCATATTGCTGATACTAGTTCGAAGCTATAGTTTTACTGAGCTGAAAGATTATTGGTTTCAGACAATTATAACTGCACATTTTCATCCAATCTAAATTATTTAATATCCTTAAAAATAGAGAGAATTTAATAAAATATCGAAAAGGATGGATTACCAAGGAAAATAGTTTCCATAGTAACTACAAAGTATATCCACAACAATATTTGCGTTGTCATGGCTCAGTGACTAAGAAGTAGTGAACCCATGTTTACGAACAAGAAAAATGCTTAAAATTTATCCCTTTCCACCCACAGAAGTATTGCAGATCCTGAAACTTGCTTCATATATGAGAAGAAGAATCCCTGTTCTCAAAGGTTTAGAAAGCGCCCAGGGTTGGTTGGGCATTGTTGGGGTCTAGCCGAAGCGGTGAAATAGCCAAAAAAAGTTTTTTTTAAAATCGCCATTAGGGGATAGCTTTGGGTGGAAGATTTTGTTTCTATCGAAACCTATCTTTTTCTTCCACCAGTGGAGTTCTTGAAAGTATTGCGATTATGAATCTGAATGAAAGACAGTGTATGGAGAATTTTTTCCCATGCTTCAGCTCATTTTATTTCAGTGTTCAAAGACACCAAGAGTAAAAATAAAGGAGGAAAACTAAAATATTTTTACAGGCGAGAGCAGAAGTCTTATTATTATTAATCAACCGAATATATGACTAATGGTCGATTAAATTTGTGGATAATGTATCAATTATTATAGTTTACATGTCTCCCTGTCAATTTACGTATTAATTTTGTAACTATTTCTATTTTTAATGTAAAATAAATAGATGCATACTTTTTGATTGTGCTAATCGAACTGATATTTATATATAAATGTAAGATTTTGCTCTTGTCGAAACCTAACATACCCTTCCACACAGTGGCGTAACTAGGAATATGATTTAAGGGGGGTGGGTGGGATAGCCTGGGGTGGCGAACCCCCACCCCAGAGAAAACGGGGGATCCGGAAATATTTTTGAAAAATGACATGCGGGAAATACATTTAACATCATTTTGGTACAAAAGATTTAACTTTAAGCAGATGCAGTTATTAGATGTCAAAACTAGAAAATATTTTTAAACAATATTTTTTATTTTTCTGAGGCTTTGGGGGGAATCCATCCCCTCATCCCCCCATTGTTACGCCACTGCTTCCACATACCGAAACCTTTTAAAGTATTGCGATAATGAATTTGAATGAAAGACCGTAAATGGAGAACTTTTTTCCACCGTTTCGCTCATATCACTCATACAATGCACGCAATGAAGATGCGACCGATTTCTGTACCGTATACGTTTTGCGTGTATACACGTGTATTCGTATACGAATATACATGGCCTGTTAGTGACAATCGCGGAGGGACAAGTGAATGGGAAGCAAGGCAAAGAATGGCCGAAGATGAGCTACAAAGAACAGTTTATTGTTAATGCAAAATACGTAAAAGGCTAAAAAATAAGCTAATAGGAAATCAGAGAGCTGTGCCAAACCAATTTTAGGATTATGAAGTTTATGGGAAAGTTAATAAATCAGGAACCAGTAGCGTAGCGAGGGGGGGTTTAGGGTTCCGGCCCCACCCCCCAATATAAAAAACACAAATATTTTGCTTCATAATAGAAAAAAAATATGGATTTGCAAATAATTTCTCTGAAAAATGGAGCTTTTTATATTAGGAAAAATGTGTTAAAATTAGTTTAAAACCCTCTTCTTGGTACCCTGTTTTTAAAAAATTCCCCCCCCTGGTTTTGTAACCACTGGACGAAATTCCTGGCTACGCCATGGACAGGAACAAATCGATATTTCGTTTTTTCTTGGAGAAGGTAGTGCATGCACATGACGATGGCATGGACAAGGTAGCTAATAAATAAATAAATATAAATAAATAAACGCTTCAATTTATCACAGACCTTCAGGTGGGATCATAAAGCTTCATATAGAAAATCCACTAGGATAATGCAAACTTATGCATAATTTTAGGACTGCTGGATAGAAAAATTCACAGGCTGAGGGTATTAGAAATCTCTAAGGTGATCGCTGTCGGACTGCCCTAGTGGCTTCCTCCATTCGCCTTTCCTCGCAGTACATTGTGTCGCTCGCTTTGATACCTACTTCTCAAATCGGTCACATTTTTTTCGGCCGCGGATAGATTACACCTTCGTCTCCGTAACCACAATTTATTTTTTTCTCAATAGGTGAGAGACTGGGTTGTTCTCTTGCAAAATAAGTATCGTTTGGAGACCTCTTCCTTTTTCCACTTTTTTCTTTCCTCACTTTTTGTCTCTGAATATAATAAATATTGTAAAGGAGTCCCTCGTCCATCCCGTGGAGGGTTGATTTTGTTGCTCCTTAGGGCGCATTTTAATCGTTTTACAAAAATTTCCTCAGCGCGGCGAGTTGTGCTGTGCGACCCATTCAATCTCATTTTTTGCAATTTTTGCGACACTTCACTTCTGTGTTTGTAAACAAATCTTCTAGCAATTGTTGACTATCGGTCATGTCTGTGATCCTGTCGACTAATGAAGCCGTTTGATTTCATTTCCTCGGAATTTTTGCAAAGTCGTTTCATCGGAAGGTGACCTCAACAACAAAGTGTTCCCGAAGATGATTGATCACCACAAAAATAACAAATGGTTGATTGAGCGAGTAGCAAAAGTTGGCATAGTGGTAAAAAGCAGAGGATACTGCGACGAAAGTGGCGCCGCTCCATTCGTTGCAATACCTTTGAGTCCAACTGTGCATAATAATCAACCCAAACATTATAAAAGCAAGGATTGAGATAATAAGTAATGAGGTCTAAGGGAAATTGCGAGCCGACTGGCAACACGTGTATGTTTGCATGAAAAGAGAATTTGTGCGTGATGAAAAATTCCCCTCTTTATATCCTGGAAAGGAATCCATTTTCTCGTCCAATAATTTACATCGCTTAAGTTGAATACCATCGATATACCTACACCAGCGAAAACACTTATTCCAAGTAGTCGTTGGCTAGCTGAAAGCAAATTCAAACAAAATTTAAGTTCAGTATTATGGAATATTCACTATGCATTGCTTATTGCATATCTATCCCATAAAGATATTGGTTAGTCCTCTGTGCTACTGCGTTGTACTTTTAATTCTATCATCTGCTTTGATAATTACCTGTCCTTTACCATATAATTAAATCAAAATCGGGACCTTGAAAACATATTTTGAATACCCTAGAACAGCATAAAATTTGAAAAAAAATCAAGGACTCCGTCTTTGTCGTGTTCGCGTTTCGAAAGGGAAAACCTCGGAGCGCGAGAAAGAATGCTAAGAAGAGAGGGGAAGGGGTAAGTAAGGGGGTGCGGGAAAACAAAGGAAAGGTTGGAGGGGTGCTTTTTCTGCGCCTTCGGGAAACTCGCTGTGAAATAGTACGCTCGTGGAGACCGCGCTTTGGTCCGGCCGCCAATGCAGACTCGTTCCGCGGTTTCGGGCGTATCGCGGGCATACAGGATTCATGTCGGCCGGCGAGCCTTCTGCCTCCCCCTCTTCCTCCGTTCCTCTCTTCCCATTGGCCGCGGCCCCGGGAGGGGAGGGGGATCGATGCTCTTCGCCCTCCACTCCGCCCGAGCGCCTGCAGTCTTCAACCGGCTTCCGACGTCGCGTGGTGGATGTAGGCGCGAAACCCGCCCGTTGTTTCGTTATCTCTCTACGAGACCGCTAGCTGTGTCACTCACTTCGTACCATCATATCCCTTTCCTCGTCAAAAAAGTCTTTGGCGGAGGTGTGCTGGGAGTCAAGGCGACACCCATTCGTCTTCGCCTAACAGCACAGGGGGGGAGGGTGCGTGTTTTCGTATTTTTTATTTCTTCATGGTATTTTTTTTAGTTTGAGAGAGCTGAGCCTCTTTTGCCGGCAGCAAGCAGGAGTGTCTTTCCTGTCATAGGTGAGATCCAAGAGACGAATTGCATTCATATACTGGTCGTGAGGAGTTTTGCATTAGAGGATCAAAAAAAAAAGTTATCGTTTCCTCCTATTTCTTCTGGACTTCACGTAGATCGCCGCCCCGCAATCGGGAGTGGCAGTCGTCATCGGAGTCAAATATTTATTCATCTGAGTGAATATATATTGTTTTTTTATATTAGAAATAGATCCCCAACACAGTGCTGATCTACCGCTATTTTCAAGAAGAGAATCTTCATATCCCAGTCACAGCCTCTACATCGACGCTTCCGGAAGAGGAGCTCCCATAAGACTGGGAACAGTGAAGACGAAATACTTCATCCAACTCTCACTCTTGGCGGGACTTAGGAATTTGTCCATTTCACCGCTTGAAGGATAGTTTCTCCCGAATTCTCCCCGATCGTCTAGTCCTCGCATAAGTGGTCCCCCCCCTTCTACCGTGATTCGACTGTACCCCCTCTGCACCCTTTCTCTCTGTCGGGGACCCCGGCGAGGAGTTCGGCGGTGAGAGTTGACGTAAGGGCTGCACGGAGACCGGTCAACTGCCCGCGGCCGCGTTTGACGCTCTCCTCGCGCAAGTTTTCTTCGGCAGCGCGGGGAACACCGGCGTTGCTCCGCATTGGATCTCCATTGCCGCTCTTCTGTCGTCGCAGTCCTCATGAACCTGGGGCAAAACCGTTTCTAAGTCAAGGTAAGTCTCTAACTTCATATTTTAACTCGCTACATCCGTGTGCGGTATATCTTTCCCAGTATTCAACCTCCAAAACCCGATTTGCGCTGTATATAGTTTCATCTGTCTCCAGTGTGCCATTGCTATATACTTTTATGCTCGCGAAATTGTGATGCGAAATCGCTCAAATTTGTAGGAATGATTTTGCGAATGTTTGTGTAACCGAATTCAATATATTTCGCTACACTTTTTTCTTGGTGCAAGTACATTAGTGGATCATGAAGACAGTTTACTACGAGACCTCTCTAATGTGTCTCAAATGATTTAATGCTCGCGAAATTATGTTACGATAATATCCAAATTCTTGGAACGATTTTGCGAATGCCTGAGTAACCTAACTTAATATATTACGCTGTACTTAAATCTTAATATAGGTAAATTAGTTGACCATGAAGACAGTTTTATACGGAACATTTTTTGCCCTAATTCTTGCGAGAACACTGATGTGAGGGAAACTTTAAAATGCTCAATATTGGCTATAAGAAACCTTTTCGGCATAGTCTGAATGACAAAACATATTCCGAAGAAAGTGTTTTCAGTCATAGTTTTTAACCATTTCCTAGTCCTCTTTACTTGTTATCATATATGCTCTATTGCGTGAACAATTAACGATGATTATATTTGTGCTGTGTCAATCACCAAATTGTATGCTAGCCCTCGCAAGTGTGTAAAGACCCAAGCGTATTCGTATTTATGAACAATATTTTCGCAATAATAAAATCATCTCCCTTGGCCGTTGATGGCGCGATGTTTCCTTGCGGCATCCCTTGCGTGAATTAGTGTCCTGGAGAAATCTGGACGCGTTAAGCATCTCATTGTATTCTGAATCTTATAGGGATAAATGAATAACGTTAATAATTTCTGGTTGGACAGTGTTTTTTGTCACGATTTACTTTTTATAATCACTTATTAGTTTTACTCTGGACTTCTCTTGCGGGAGTTCCGATTAATTTATTTTGCCTAAAAAGGTTTCTGCATTATTTTTCGGCAGTCTCTGTTATAAGTCCTCTCACATATCCTAGACTATCTGCTATCTAGGGACCACTCATATGTGCAAAGGGTTTGTTTCATTTATTGGAGTTACCCCTTCATGAATTGTGAACGCGCTTCTGCGAATGACTGAAGTGGAAATAGAACGAGTGATAATCCATACAATTTTGGCTTCATTTCTAAAACAAAAACGTGTAGAGGCCTTTGATACCATTTTACTGATTCTATCAAATGATTTTTACCTATTATAATGGGAGTAAATTATTTTCGGAAGTTTACTACCGTTTTTTCGGGATGGTTGACCCAGAATATTAACGAACTTTTGGTTAGAGGAAGTTCGTGGTTGTAAAAACTTCGTGAATGACGTTGATATTTCAACCATTCCTACGTGATATCCTATTAATCATTAGTCATATTCTATTGTGGAAATAATAGTTTTGTTTATTTTACCGTGGTACCGTAATTTTGATTAGATTTCGAGAAGTAAGTTAGAGGAGCTACGAGCTAATAACTATTTTGTGAGTGAACAAGTCGTTTAAAACCTTGTCTGCCACCAAGTATTGAGCGTTTCACTGACGAATTGTAAATTACCGTATTTCAGGCTTTGAATTTTTATAATTTTACGGATATTACAATTATATTCCTCATTAAATTATTTATTAAACATGCTATCTAACAGAGCACTTAGGTGGGTTGGTTAAGCATCCTTTAAACCTATTTAGCTTTTCATCAGTCCATTCAATCTTATCGTCTAGCATCACGGATTACGCGATGAGGTGTAGCGATTACAAAATTCTGGTATCGTGGGCGATTTTACACCACAGGTCACTTGCTTTCATTGATCCTAATTCCCTCTGAGTTCGTCGTGAAAGAGAAGTGATTTAGTAATTAATCCTTCGAAGAAAAGATTACCGTAATTGGCCCAGATGTTAAACCGCGATACCACCGTCGAGTGAACTTGTGCTGTACCGGGATTCGATTGGGAACAGTCCATTTGGGTTGACCGATTCCTCGTAGCCCGCCGAGACGGGACTTGAGCGAGCTTCATCGTCGCATTTGGCGCAGTCAATTTATTTTTTTTATACAAACTCCTGAATGGAGATCGCGTGCTTTTGCGCGTTTAGAGGAAGAATGTTTCTAAAGTTCTTCGTTCAAATTTTTCGGGAAAAGGAGAGTTTCAGCCCCAAAGAAGTTTTCTTATTTTTATATAAATATATCGGTATCATATTTTTACCTTCATATATCGGGTGCGTGTCTGTCCGCGATCAATTTCAAGAAGAAGCGGAATACAGTTTCTTGATCAGAATGGCTTTCTTCTTTTTTTTTTTAAATTTATCTCGCTATCAAATAAGGCATTTGGGTTTTTATAATCTCACGATAAATTTATCTGAGACGTAGTTTTATTATGAGAGATACTTGCGTATTGGCAAATTTTATTTGCATCTCCAGCTTTCAAAATTTTATGATCATGAAAGAATTTATAAGTTCTCAGTTTAAAGGCTTTTTTACTGGAGTTGCGAATCAAGTAGAAGATTGTGACTGTAAAAATTGCAAAAATAGCAATTTCAACTTGAGTTGTACAGTCGCGTAGCAAGACTCGAGGTAGCGCCAATGTAAACGACTGAAATCGGTCCCCTTGCGCATAATCTCTATGCTGTTTTTGAAATTATCAGTATAACAAAAAATATGTAATCAGCCTCCGAGCTGCAATTGCAAACGACAGACTTAATTGTTTAATAGATTTTTACCGACGTTCTACTAATGTATCCTTTTAGTCTTTTGTGTCCTAATCGGTAGTAGTTGATTGGCTGAAGGTGATTCGTATTCAGACCCAATTAGTCCATGATTTGCCGTCGGTAGAATTAATTTATTGGAATTTTTATCATATTTTAAGACGCATTTAAACTGTGAATTACCAACACTAACATTCATTCGTCGGAATTTTGTCGGCTGTATCATGCAACCAGCGTTTTTCGTATTCGCCAGCGGTGAAAAAATCATATCTTTACCAAATTTAAGATTAAATCGTAAATAATTGTCTCTTCATGGTCTACTAGCCATGGTCATGGACCTATTTACGGTTAAAAGTTGATCTTTGGATTGGCGTGGTGAAAACAAGTTGAGTGAGTAGCCAGACATTCATTTTTAGAGTGTACCTGATAGTGGTATGGGTGCTTATTCCCTCTGTTCACCTTTGAGATTTGGAGCTTGCCTACTTTATTGCACGAAAAAAGGCTAAATTATAGTAGTAAGCTAACTGAAGTTTTTCTAATATTTACTACCTGACCTAACCTAACTCTACACTGCTCTGCAGTCATAATACTGTGGGCCAAATCTCAACGAAACCATCTTCCTGGAGAAACATTTCTTCGTAGAATTTTGATGTAGGATTTTTTAGTTTTTGGTTCTCGCCTGCTTCTGTTGGTCAGTAATTCCCTGGAGTCCCAATAGTCATTGCTTGTCATAAGATTTTCCAGGGATCCAGTGGAGAGAGTTACACTTATCCAGAACGGAAAAAGTACCCGCTCAGATTATTCTCAAGCGCAAGGCCCATGGTTTAGGAGGATGAAAGTTAATTATATAAGGCCGTGCTTACTCGTGATCCAAGCGTAGAACATTTGACGATGGCTTGCATATGTGACAATAGTTATGACAATGAGGATTGAATGATATCCCGTTACCTACCGGTTACTCTTTTGATAGGTATGGAAATATTGCGGCACTTTTTAGCTCAGCACTTTTAGGCTCACAAACCTACTTGTTTCTATGAAATATCTATCGCAATCACTTGAATTATACATTAACTGCAGAAATCTAGAATCCGCTTAGAAGTTTAGTCATGGATGCTTCGCGTCTTGATTCAGAGGTATGTTTGGCTTCCGAAGTATGCGACTTACCGACATAGTTTTACGGAACAATTTGGCAGGCAGCAGTGCACAGAAAGAAGCACATTTGTGTGCGTTTCGCAGTTTTTAATGCGGACTTTTTTCGGAACACAATATTGGATGTTTTACCACCCGCCCACTCCGGAAAACGGTGTTAAATGATTTTTCTGTTTAGTTAGATACTCAGCCGAGAGGGAGATAAGTTCTCACGTTGATTTTAAACCTATATTCAATTTTATTTTAACACGTCAAGTGTGATTTTTCTCTCCTGGATATCCACATGTTAATATACTTCACTGGCTCACCTCATTTGTCAAAAGAACTTACTGATTTTATGAACGCAGTTTGGCTTTTAAAGAACGAAATTTCTGTTTATAAATATTAAAATTTGCTATTTGCCTTTAGTTTTTTTTCTGAGGACGTATTCCATTCCTTAGCAAAGAGGTTGTGTGGTTTTCCATGTAAAAATGTGATTATTGAACAATCTTACGGTCATTTTGAGGTTTGCTGAAAATTAGAAAAAAAAATAAAAACTATGGCGACAAAGTATGTTTCCTAATGTTCTTTATCTGGCAAAAGAGGGTAACGGTACGGTCATTAAGATATTAATGGCGTAGTGAACATATTTCGAAAGTAATGTTGATCTGAGCAAATAGGTTAACCCGCGAAAGTACTTTTTGTGACCGTAGTTTTGTGATATCCTGTGTTTGCTGTATTTTTTAATGTTTTCCATTTTAAAGCACTTATCCGAGAAAGTGAGCCTAGATCGAAGTCCATTGGTTTTTCGAGGTACCGACTATAAAGACGTCATTTTTTAGTGAAATGAGTTCGATATTTTACGTTCTAATCATAAATAATGATAAGCTAAGTTCTATTTTTCTGTGTTGAAATGCTAGGTCAGTTAACCATTTGGACCGAACTTCAAAAAAAGATTCCACCACGTTACCTCGTCATCGACTATTATGTCTGCTACTGTCTTGTCTACTTTTTGATCTACATACAATATGGTCAGCCGTCTCAATAGAAACGTGGCGGGAAATATTAAGATAACCTGTCATTTACCTATTAGTGACTGCAAAAATATATAGGTGCGCGTTGGAGTAAGTTATGATCATATTTTAGCGTTTCTGTTGGACGTGGAATTATATTTATACTGCGGTTCTAAGATAACTTTCTTTCGTGTCATTATGTGAGATATCCATTCTTAATCGCTCTAGCAATCTAAGCCTAGCACTCGGTCTCCAATTTTCCTGGGACACTCGGCCTACATCTACGAAATTCCCCGTGCGCTTCGCAAATAGTTTCGTGGCAGGTGGTGTTAGGACTTAGCCGTTGAGAAAAAATAGGAAAAAAGAGAAAAAATGAAAGGAGGTGCGTGTAATGCGTCTCGCCTAGAATTTTATAAATTCCTTTATTTTTCGGAGGAAAAAAATTGCATAAGTAACGACCCGCTCGGCAAATTCTCTCTCTTTATTTATCGTTCATATCGGACTTAAAAATTTAGTTCGGTTCTAAGATGATTGTGCTTATATTCTACCGAGAAAAATATTATTGACCATGACCGGGATGACTTCGTAAAGCTATCACCGTGACTAGCTCCGGTATACTTAAATTATTTTAAGATGATTTTCTCCATGTCGCTAAATTCTTGCATAGTACATTTTTCGCTTAAATTCTTCTTGATCGTTCGTGGCTTTTGTTTTACATTTCTATAAAAATTTCCGATGACTGTATATCTAAATGCGAACGTACGTAAGGGTGACATTGGATTTTGCGTTTCGCTCGCCTTTTGGCGTGGGCCACTGCGGCGCGGCGTGCCCTCTGCTCGCGTGATTTTTACTTCTCCGCAGTACGCCAGTGTTACAAGGAGCAGCCGAAAGCGCACCCGCCTGCCCGTGTCCCCACAGTCAACCTGCGCCATTATTCGAGCAGGGGAATTCCCGCCGACTGACGGAGGATATTGCGTGCTCCCGCGGACATCTTGTCCGCTGCGTGCCATTAGAACAGCTATGCAATTTATTCGCGATGAGATTTTACAGGGTGTTTTCGGAGGAATCTGCCTACTTGATGAAGTGGTAGGGAAGACAATTGTAAGCATTTATTGTCTACCGGGTCTATGGACATGGTGACGCAACTCGTAAGTTAACGAGATATGGCAACGCAAACATTTTTGATCCACTTTTCAGTTACCGTGAAAACGCTTTTTCCTGGGTATCTAGCCCTTTTCGACATTTATTCAATGCTCTGGATATTTAAGGATATTATATAATTAAGATTGGACGAAAATGTGCGATTAAATTTTCTGAAACAATTGATTCTTGAGCTTGATTAAATGAGAGCTTTGAGCAAGTAGCAGCAATATAAGTGCGCTACACCGCGCATTACACGCATCGTATTGCCTCCCTTACCACCTCCCGAAGTGTTGCATGATCCTCCTGAAACGCCCTGTAAAAGAACCACGCTAAACCAAGCGGTCTACCTAGAGGAGGCCCTAGCCCGTCCTGTAGAAGCTTGATTTATGCTGCTGATATATTTTTAATCATTTTATCATAGGGGTAGAGAAAAACCGCGTCTAAAGGTGTGTGGCGGGAGGTGTTTAGACATTAGCCTATGATACCAGCCTAGGAAATTCACCTATGAAGTTTCGCCTAGCATTTATTGACATTATTTATTCTTTATGGGAAGAGCAAATTCCTATACCTACCTGTTCAATGAGTATCTCTTTTTATATATCATTTCTGTGGGGCCTGAAAATGTAATGAAGTTCAAATGTGTTCTCTGTGTACTTTGAGAAATATCTGCACTTAGTTTCTCTAGAAATCTCGTAGCCTTCTAGCATTTAGCAGCTCCCAGACCATTTCGTGTAAACTCTATGTAACCTTCTCTGTTCACTCTTAGTATGTGGTTAGAGAGATTCCCAGCGCTGAAACCCGACAACCGCGTGCCAGTTTCTTGTCGAACCTTCCCTCGCCAGAGTGCTGGATTTCCTATGTCAACCGCAGCGCGCCTGTGTTGACATTTCTTTGTAAAATTGCCAAAATATGTTTCGATACCAACCGATGCATTGACATACAAGCCTACCTGACAAGGTCTTAGCCAGAAAAAAATTTCGGGGGAAGGATTGGGGGAGGTTTTGAGTCCCTTGACGCCTTCCCGCACTACGGTAAAGTTATTTTTTAATCTACCGTTCACTAAAATTGATATTATCTATGATTTATATACTTGGGGTTGAATTCATTGAATCAAATTGCATACACCGAGGGGCAAAAATTACGGCATCTCAAATTGAATTCCCATTTCTTACCTAATATTTCTTTTAAAATCTTGCTAAAACATGGTGTGAATGCATCTCAAGTGCGGAAGTGTTTTTCCTTGATGCTGAAATCAAACTCTTTTCATTTCGAGAATCATTTGTCAAGAGATGGCCAGTACTAAATTAAAATCGGTGACTACATTGTTACTCTTCCCTGAAGAATCATTATTTCAACAGTTTTTATGATAAGTTCATGTTGCCTCTTTTTGGAAGGCTTCTTTTACGTTCATTCAAAGCACAATTTCTGTTACAAACAGGCTGAAAAGTTAAGTTTGTATAATTCTCAGGGATAATTTTCCTTTTCCCTCTTCTCTTTTCCTCCATTCGAGTGCTTTCGTCATTTTTTAATGTTTCATCGTTACCGTGCGAATGTATGCCGTGGGTATGGAAATGAATTTTTAATGAAGAATGAATCCAGCCAGGTGAGGGTACCTATGATGGATCGCCAGTTTCGCTGGGGCTAATTCCCAACATCCTAACTTTGGAAAGCCTCCCAGCGAAACGTGGGAATCCATCTTGTTGACGCTAGCCCGGTTGGAGACCCGAGAAGAATTCATCCGATTCATTCGCCTGGAAAGCCTTAGATCTTTCAAAATTCACTAATTCTTGATTTACTTTGTGGTATTCCATTATAAGTTTTCCTGGATATCAGGCAATTACTTACACCACTTATTTTTTATCAGAGCGCGACCCGGGTTTCAATGAATTATCATCGTCTTCAGGCGCAAATTGATTTGTTTATCTTACTATTGTTACCTAGTTACTTGATGAATTTTAAAACGGACGCCAGAATAGGGGAAAAGGATGGGTGGAGATATTCATTTATAAGAGTACTCTCCTGACTTTCAATTATTTTTAAAATTACTAACTGCTCCCTAGAGTCCAGTTCACGGCGGTCATTCCAAAATTTTAAAATATTAATTTTAAAACCGCTCATATGGCAGTTGCATATTGAGTGTTTTGCAAAATTACTCAAAAAAATAAAAAAGATCGCGAAAAAAAAAATAAAAAAAAAATTAAGTTTGCGTCTCTTATTTTTACTTTATTTTAAAATTTATCGGGTAACTAGGTAACAATAAAAAGATAAACCAATGAATTTGCGCCTGAAGATGATGATAATTCATTGAAACCCTGGTCGCGCTTTGATAAAAAATAAGTGGTATAAGTAATTGTCCGATATCCAGGAAAACTTAGATATTTCCTCTGGGATCGTGTTAGTGATGCATTGTAAGTGTTGTGTTCTTTCTTATTGGGCTCGGCTTCAACTCCCGAAGTATTGAGTGATTTTTCAATTGATGTTCGTTCCCTGCTTGAGTATTTTGAGGGACCTTACGCTCCGTTTGTCAGATGGGACGTTGAGATGTGTCACTCTTGGAGGCGCCATATATATCGATGGCTAAGTTCTAACAACACATGTCTCAAAAATAGCAACTTTTCAGGAGAGTAAAAAACTATTAATTTTTTAAATTGTATACGATTTTAATTGAAATTAAAAACCAAAAATACATAAAACTGAAAAAGAAGCATACATTCGCAAGGGTTGTTTTTTTGCTTGAATTTTATTTTTTTTGCTAGAACTTAGTCAGAAATTTGAGTTAGAACTTAGCCATCGATGCACGGAATCTTGTGTATGCAAAGATTTTCTCTACACTTCTCTACCCTTGTCCACGGTGAAATTTACCTTTACGCTGATAATTTCGGTCGCCTCCTCCGAATAACGCAAAATATCGAAAACTGTATGCCCTAACTTTTTAATCTTTCAAAAATTTTGGTGAAGTGTTCGGACCCCGAGAGACCACTATTATTCTCAAAGTGCGAGTCGTCCGACTAACTGCCTCCTATCTTTAATAGTGAATTTTATGGACCTTTGCTATAATGCGCTGTGAGCTCTATCCTCAACTATCTAAGCCAACCTAAGATTAATAGCTGTTGGAGTGGGTTAATATCGCGGAGTTTTCATTCTTAACTACTCCCCATATCTTTGCGTTATCCAATGGAAGGTGACTATGTTACGCTATAAAAAGGGTACCTATACTTTATCCTGAATTCATCACTGTGCAGTATTAGATGTGAGATTTTTACCGGAGATGTTTTAACAAAGTTTTTCAAGCATCATTCACTTTCCTTCATTCGAGTGCTTTCTTCATCATTTCCTTCTCTGAAAGTGTGTTCCCCGACCTCATGTTTTCACCCTTGCAAAAAAAGTAATACGGTTAAGTAGCAATGTTCATTTAAAGTAAGGATTTCATTTATCTATTTTTCATATTTCACGAAGACGTCTTCCACAGAGTAACGCTAGAGGAAGTGTCCAATTTCCAGTACTTATATCTTGCATATAGGTGCCTAAATTGTATATTTTATGCAATAAAGTGGTGAAATCGAGTAAATCATTTAGAAGTATCTAGCATATGCTTATATTTTATACATTCAAAATATTTAGTGCCTACTTCTACAATTTTATGTTCTTATTTCTTACGTATGGGAGCCTAACACGTATATTTTGTGTAGTAAAGTGGTGAACTCGAGTCCATTATTTTGAAGTATCCAGTATATGCCCAATCCTTTTTATATATTACTAAAATTGAGTGCCTACTTCTAAAAATATGCTACTTCTGTTGATCTTGTCGACTAAAATAAATCAAATTTTGCTGAGCCACCCGATTCGCGATCCAACGAAACAGTCTGCAGCAGGCTTCGGTCTATAGTTCGCATTGGCCGTCCGTGATCCCACATCCGAGCCGGAGGCCAATAGCCGGTTTATGGAGCGATTAGACACCGCGGCGGGAGTGGAGGGTGCCGACCAAGCGGCAGCGCAGTTGTATCGCTCCCGGCGATGTCAGGCCTCGCTACCCGCTTCCCTCGCGCCTACCTACCGACAGCGATGGGATTCTATCCAGTTATTGAGTGCTCCCTGCACGTCAGTGACGATGTGGCTTTTAACGTTCGCTACACCGAGGATTAACTAGCCTTAGTTCTTGATTATTCTGTCTTTCATGACGGGTTAACACTCACTACGTGTCCTTCAACGAGATATTCTTGTCACGCAACCATGGTCACGACAATCACGCGTCATCCTCGAGTGATTAATTGCTAGCTAACCTTTGATAGTGGAATGTGCTCCTCGCAGGCTCGATTCAAGCTAAAATGAGAGGAATTTGAATGCTGGAAAGATTACATCGAGTATTTCTAGCTCAAAATGTTTTCCCATTAGGAATCAATTATTGTTTCTGTGGGTTTGTATTGGTTTTTCCTATTTAGTCATTAAAAATTCACCATAGGTTTATTCTTTTGCGTTACCCAATTGAAGTGGTATTTTTCCCTTGGATATCTACAACTACATTATTCGCCGCAAGCCGCCTCAAAATGCGTGTAGCGGGTGTGGTAGGACACGCTTCATATGCAATAGAAAAAAAATAGACATGGCACGGATAGGAGTGACTATTATTCTGTGTCCCACCTTATTATTGGATCGGAATACACAAATACATGTTCAACTTCATTTGGGAAAGTTTTCAAATTCAAAATGAAATTATGTTGCTTCATTCCATTCCAAGCGCAACACGCCGTCCGTTGGATGGGACGTTAAGCCGTGGTCCCCTTGGCGCCTTTCGTTAAGAGCAGGCTAATGCCGACGCCAGTTTTCTCTCCACTCTTCCTTACCTACCATTCTCTCATGGAGTAAATGACCCAGATGTCGTTAGCCCTCTCCAAATAACCATACCCACACCAAGATGTCTGCTTTTATTGGCTCGAGAAAAAATCGCCCATCACGTTGCCTCCGAGAGTTTGCGGCTCCCATCCTGTAAAGTCGTGTAAAGCATACTTCACTTTGTTCAGAATGAGTCATTATATAAAATTAGCAGATTATAATTCTCTTTATTACGTACTAAGTACGTAAAAATTTTCTAATAAATTGTAAGTATTATCCCCAAAACAGAATAATTCCCGGTAGCTCACTATCATTGAAAAACGAATGTTAAGGCTGCCAGGAATATTTAGTTCATAAGCACGGATTCAAAAGATATTCATCAGTAATTTTGTTTATTTATTTCAAATGATATGTGTATCATATTTTACTGTTTTGGCAAATTCAAAGCATTCTTCGAGGGTTCAAGTTTTTAACCACGTTCATAGAGAGGGGGAAACGCTAAACATTTCAAATCAAATATTACAATGGTTGAATCACACTACTGCTAGTGCAACGTATTACTGGAACGCTTATCTCTCACAAAGTTTAGCATTTAAACATCATGCTAGTATCACACCTTGCGTAAAGGTTTTAGTACACCTTTATGTAGGAACGATAATTATTTTGAAGTGGCCATGCGTACAGGAGTAGTCCTGAGCATTGAGTGTTGTCTGCAAGTAGCTCAATTAGTCTTTTTTGAGGAGTAAACCGGAGAAGAGTATGGACGCTCGGTTTTCTTCGTGTAAAATTTTTATTAGTGGATAGGTACTCTCCAACTAGGTCACAGAACCACTGCATTGTTCTTTATGATTGATAGAGCGTTGTAAATTTCTTCCGCCTTCCGTTGGAAGAATCGCCTTGTGGGGGGAGGATGATTTTTCCTAAGAGGAAATTTCGCGACTGCAAGGAAAATGAGCGCGTGAAACTACGTGCCTTGCAATTGTAAGTTCTACGGCTATTTTAAATCCCCTAATTAGTTTAGGTTTTCGCCTGCAGTACTGAAATTTCGATTTTAGTTGAAATTGTAGAAATATGTAAAACTTTCGATGTAGAAACCTGCGAAATTGTGTCCGACGATATATCTATTTTAAATTCGTTAACGCCTCTATGTATTATAATTTATAATAAAATAAAATATACTTTCGTGTCCATAAATTTATCCGTCCACCCGTGCATGCGTGCTTCGTGCACAGCTTTAATAATTTTTTTGCTGTTCAGAAGTTTGAGTCATTTATTAACGAGATAAATTTTATGTCGACTGTTTGATTGCAACTTCTTGGAGCGGCATTTCGTGAGAAAAATTACGGCTGTGATGGCATTACGCATTAATGAAAGCGTTCAAATGATTTACTTAGCTAACTTGTCTGGATTATTTGGGAAAAAGTTCGAATGTAAATTAAAGCCGATTAAATTGCCATTTTAAATTTCTTGACGAGTTTATATTCCTCCGGTATAATAATTATCGAGGTCATAATACGATTCTCAAAATGGAAGCATTTTCTCCCTCTTGATTTGAAGAGATGTCTCATTTAAAGGACCAGGAATGATTATTTTTTATTATCTGCATTTGAACAAGTTTGGTTGGATGTATTAATCGAATTCTCATTCAGAATTTTTTTATTCGCCTACATTTTTGATAAATTTAAGTGTATCAGGACTAGCCGGGACCTCGTCTTCTATACTTAGTCGATAAATTTCCACTGTGAAGAATGTCGCTTCGGTAGCTTAACTCAAAGCATTCGGCCGGAAATCGAGGTATCCGGATTCGAATCCCGGTCAAGGCGAATGATTTTTCTCTGCATTCTTTCGTGCATTTTTGATGTTTGTACCCTTTATCTAGCTAAAATTGGATATATTCTAGCGTCAAATGGCGCAAGATGGCTCTGCGTACATCTCCAAAATAAATAAAGAAAACTTTATCTTCGTTTTTTTTCATTTTTAATCTCGCGCAATTTTCGTGTGAAGGTGGCGCTATTAATTTCACGTATTCGGCGACTGGGAAGGAATTGTGATTATTCCTCGCATGAAGTTGACACTTTTCGGGGCCCCGCTGGCCTCATCTCGGATCCCGTGCACGTTTTTTAAGGAGTGCTGTGGCAATAATGGGGGCGATTCATTTTGGGCGCAAGGGAACGCTGCGCTTCGAGGGGGCAGATGGGTTCTTCACGGTGCGCACCCTTTTTGCATGTGTAATCAGGGGTGGTAGGGAAGTCCGTATATCCGTTTGTTTATGCGAGGGGAATCACGTGATATATTTATTAATTTCAATCCCCCCAGTATCACCTAATGATTGAAATTACAGAGTTATTAATGGCTGATTATGTATCGAATTAGAAGAAGTAAGCGTGATGGAGTGGAACTAATTCATACCTATTGAAAGAAACACATGCGATTTTCCACGATTATTAACCCACCATTTTGAACTATTTTGTATCTTGAAGATGGTGTAGTACCTAACATCGAATCCTGGATCGGGAGGTAGAAGTTAATAATCTTAGAAAATTACATGTGTAGTACGCATTTTGTACTTTCAGTATTTCAGAAATGGATCGGATTGGTGTTTCAATCTAATTAATACCTAAATCTTGAAAATTATTCCATTTGGATTTTCGGACATTTTTTTTTGCACTTTTTAGGTGTATTTTCTAGTAACATCATAAACTAGGCTGGGAGTAAAAGTGTATGGTCGTGGAAAATTGTAAATGTTTCTTTCTATGTTTCAAGTATTGATCGAATTGGTGTTTCAATCAAATTATTTGATTTAATCTTGCAAAAGTTTCTATTTGGAATTTCGGAAACTTTTTTGGACTTCTTAAATGTATTTCACTAGTAACATCGAAACCTAGGTCGGGAGTAAAAATTATAACTGTGGGAAATTGCATATCTTTCTTTCAGTATTTCAATCATGGATCGAATTGGTGTTAAAATCAAAGTATTTGCCTAAATCTTGCAAAAGATTCCCTTTGGAATTTTGGACATTTTTTTACTTCTTAAATGTATTTCACCAGCGAGTTTCTATTGCCTATTGCGGCTATTCCCTTAAATAATGTATATTTTATTTAGAATGCAAGTATAAGAATCCACTGGCTGTTATTTTCCTCAATTCTACTGCCGTTGAGTGCTAGAGTGATGGAAGAAAGATTTCGTCTTAAGAATAAATGTAGTATCTTGGCTAAGTAACAAGGATACGTCGGCTAGCAAGCTGACCCTAACCCAAACCGAAACTCGAGGAAATTACACCCTTTTTTCACATCTGTTTCTTTTTTCGTCTAAATTTACACTAATTCTGATATGAAATTTTTCCTATGGTTTGCGTGTGTCATTTTTCTTATGCTTGACCAGCATCGTAGCATCGCAGAGCCGAGTAAAATATCCGAATAAAAAATCAAATTTCTAGAAATAATGACGAATAAACCCCTTTCTTGTTGTTGATGTTGTTTCTTGATGAATTTCAGTAAAAATGCTTTCTTATGAATTTTTATGAGGATAATATTCCTTTATTTTCCAACATAGCCTGGAGTTCGGATCACTTGGTGCGTGTTCCTGATTCGCGTTTAGTTCAAGGAAAACGATTTTATTCCGCACAGTCTTTTAGCACTCTATGGAAGAAGGGGGGTGTGTTTGGCAAAGGGTGGGAACAGGGATGTTTATATCGATACAATAAATCCATAATAATATGCCTCATTCAATGTTCCCTGTATTTTTCGATGAAGTTGCCCATGTACAATTTTCCTGACGTTCGGAACAACCTTATTTTCTCCTTATTTTTTTCAATCCAGTTAGTTGGAGAAGGCCATTAATCTTCGTCTCTCGTCGGGGAGATTTATGATCATACACATAGTGAGTCCCTCTTAAGCGGCGCCTCCAACTACCTCGCATATCCATACCCTAATCCACCCCTGAGATCCGTAGTCATAGGCGTGCCATGGTCTGCTGTCTAAGGCTTGCCTTAGAGAGCACGAGTGGGGGTGGAATTCCTGGCATATTTATTTATCATACTCGATCACACCGTAGAAAATAAATTATGGCTTTGAAATTCTTTTCTCCTCCTCCGATATTCTAGCCACTCCCAGAAGGGATAACACCCTTGGTGGTAGATAGGGAATTGATAATAATTTCTATCTTCAACTGCTTAGAATTGAATAAAGAAAGTCGAATTTCGTTAAAGGAAATATGTGGCGCAGCTCACTTTTCTGCGAAAAAATTTAGACCCACATTACATGTGATACATGCTGCATGAGAAATGGGAGCTTATACATCTAGGTGGGCTATCAGAAAAACTAGTGGCCGAATACTAAATAAAGTCTGTGCAGAAAGAGAAGTTTTGAAAAGTATTAACATACGAATTGAAATGGCATGATTTGGGATATGGCATGACAATTTCTCACAGATTATAACAGAAGGAAAACATCTTGCCAAAATACGGAGGTATCGGACAAAAATTCATGCGTTAATGTCATGCCAATAGAAATGAAGTGCACCTCTTGCAATTACAACTAAAGAAGGGCGAATGAGAATTTTTTGTTAGTTTGTGTTTGAATGAAACGATTATTTCGCGAGTTTAATAATCACATTATTAGAATGTCTCCCAAAAATAAGTACGTACGGAAGAGATTGACTGCGTTTACATGTACAAATAATTATTTTATGAATGTCTCAGGATTAAAAGATAGAGCTTTCGGAGTAATTCGTCGGAAATCTTTTATATTTATCATAGTGAAAGCACTTATCTATATCCACACTTTCTAATTTCTTCTGAGTAAGGTTTCGGCACAAATTCCATTTTCAACGTTGCTTTCAAGCCAATGAATTCTAAAGTCGCTGGTTCACAACATGTTCCAACAGCTCGTTTGGGGAAAGTACTTACGGGTGGAGGATAGCCAAACGGGGCCATTTGTGACATATGTATTTTGGTCCTATGAAAATAGCTTTATATGCAGAAACCTGGGTCTGTATAAATAAGGAAGGGTGGAAATTGACAAGTGCTTTCATTATTTTATGTCTCATGATTACCTCTATGAGACAATCGCGATGTTAGAGATATTTGATACTATGGTAAGACGTTTCCGAGACACTCGTTGCTATATTGGCGTTCAATGTTAGTAAGTAATGTAGTAAAAGTAATCGCACTACTTTCAACGATTAGTTTTGCAGTAATTTTTACTCGTAACGATTAATTTTTACGAAATGTAATTTTTATGTGCAATTTACTACTTAGCGTGAAAAGGGGATCGTTAATTTCGTTAGAATTGTTTATTATTGCCCGTAATCCATAATTGCTTTGCTAATTTCACTGATTTACCGAGGCCTACAGATAAGTTCAACAGATTCAGGCTTTAAGTGGTGGAAGTTCGGCGTATTTAAACAAGGGCCGGTAGCATCTTTCCACAAGAATTTAATGAGTACGACGTGTTTCGGCTCACATAGCCATCCTCTAGTACAGGGGTTCCCAAACTTTTTTGTACCACGCCCCCCCCCCCGCTTTCCATTTTGCAATACCCTATTCCCACGGTGCCGTACGTACCAACTCCTACTTGTACCAGTACTTGTACTCGTACAAGTATGTGCCTACTTGATACGGTGAGTAGGTAGATTTTCTTGTTCACTGTTGAATGCGGTAACGCAGAATGGAAAGATTCAATAATTATACGTATGATGAAAATTAAAACAAGTATTACATGAAAAACGAATATAATTACCTGTAACCCTCTTTGATAAAGTTTACAACTTTATTGAAACTTTACAAAAACAATTATGAAAACTTAGGAAGACTTTATTTCAAAGATCTGAAGAAATTATTTTTGTAATTTTTTTATTTATTTCATTTGGGTGTCACGCCCCCCCTGGAATTTCTCCACGCCCCCCAGTTTGGAAACCCCTGCTCTAGTACAAGATACTGTATAACATATGAGTATCACCCTTATACCTTTGAAAATGAGGTGGAGGAGGATTTGACCTGCTTGAAGATGGGGGTGGGACACGCGTAAGGAGGGGAAACAGTGAGAAAAGATACAATTAAGAGATGCTGGAAACCCAAGGTTGAAGGAGGACTCTAATTTAGATATTTCCTACAAATATTTCGAGTCCCTGAGTGTCATAATTTACTTCTTTAGATTCAGCCACTCATATGTTGCAATCTACTTATGTTTGGTACAAAATATGACAGCCCTTGTGTTGTTACACCAATTATAATTGTGTCTACCGGAAGTGAGATTGCAATTAGCTATTTCTATGATTCAATAATTCCACATTCTTACTGCAATATTCGACCGCTGCCAGTTGCTCTCTTGAGTGGACAATATTACTAGAAGCAATTGAAATTTTCTGACTACTTTTTAAAATCTATGATTTTTACTCATAATGGATTTCTTTTCGTGCTAATTGTAATTCAGCCAAGTTACTTTTCATATGTTGCTTCTACCAACACTGTTGGTATTCATGCTTTCCAGCCTCACCTCTCAAGGCAACTCCGCCCTGCCATCTTTAACTCTGCCTCTTGGTCACTTCCCTTCCTCTCCTAGAACTTTGTCTCATTTTAAGACGCATTTAATCCGTTAATTGATAACGCTAGATTACAACGACGTTTCATCGGCTATATCATGCTACCTGCATTTTTAGTGATCGCCAGCGGTGGCCAATTCATCTTCTTTCCAATTTTGAGATTTCTTTTCGTAAAACCATGTCTATTTTTGGTCTATTAGCCATGGTCGTGGACCATTTTACGGTTAAAAGTTGACTTTCTTCAACATTTTCCTATGCGTGGAGTAAGCAAATTGAATGTATTGGCAAATATTCTTTTTAAGACTGTCCCTGACAGTGGTATGAGTACCTTTTTCCGCTGCTTACCGTTGAGATTTGATGCTCGTCTACTTTTTCAGACAAATTTTAAGAAAGACTTTCATTCTAGGAACGTTTCCTCTGGGTGACTACGGCCAACCATCTTTATCTTTGTCTCTTTCTCACTTCGTTTTCTCTCCCTACAATCCTTGTTCTCCATCGGTTTTTGTTCTCTCCCGGTGTTTTTGTCTACATTCTGTTTCCCGTCGCTTCAGGAAGCTGCGGGCTTTGTCAGTGATTCCGCTCGCTGGTGTTTTAGAGTGCTCGCAGAAAAAAAGTGAATGACACTCTTTACCATTCATTCTGCCTTTCCAGGGTGATAATTCACGAATTATCTCGGAACTCATAAATTTTTCATCGCCAACTGATACGTAACGTATATCTTTGTGCAGGAATTCGTGGTCATGTATACATATATTGGTGCAAGAGTTATTGAAGGTTTAGCTCGTGAAAAATCAACCGTCAGCGTTTTAAAGCTATACCAATCGTGGCTCCTTTTTGTTTTAAGGTATCATTTCTTTCTTTTGAACCATTTAACATCCATTTACCTATATTTGTACGTACATGCACGAACTTAGTACAGTATAAAATTTGAAATGAATATCCATAATACACCCAGGTTGTTTAATTCTGTAAATACGTTGAATTTGTAAGATGAATCCGAAAAGAGGTGAATAAATTTTCCAATAAAATGTTGATAATTGTAAGATATCGTGAGACTTTGTGCTCAGACTGTACACTATAAAGTTTGAAATGAATGTCCAAAATACACGCAGGTTGTTTTATTCAGCAAATACGTTGAATGTGTAAGAAGAATCCGTAGAGAGCCGAATGAATTTTCTAAAAATGGTGATGTTTGTGAGATTTCGTAGACTGTGCACTCGAGCGCGGAGGACATGATAAAATGAAATATTTGCAGACGGTGTCTGACAGTTGAAGCAAATCCGTTGGCGTTTGCTCTTTGGTTTACGCCAAAAATTCTTTCTTTTGACCCATAAAATTTCCATGTGTCTTCCGGACCTTGTTTGTTGTGGGCGTTGTTGGAGCAACCAGATATGTGGTCTGTCTGACCCAAATACCATAGTAGGGCGAAAGAATGTGTGGCATGGGTTGCACCGGACGAGGCTTCGGGTAGGGCAGGGTTCGTTTGCCTGTGTTGTGGGTTTCTTGCGACGTGGCGCTGGCGTCGCTTATCTTACCCCCTCGAAGGTCTTCGCCCGCAATACACGAGCCGGGCTCAAGCGAGCATGAATCTCCTTGGATATTATTTACCATCGAGGACCTGGGACTTTGGTGCTAATGCATTTGTCAGTTGAATGCAAAAGAATTCTCAGTGAATATTACCTTTGGATTTTTTTTCAATTTTAAATGCCGTCGTTCATTCAGAACCTATTTCGCAAATCGTTAAAACAGCTCTGTGCATGAGAGAGAAAGATAAGATATAACGAAAAACTCTTATAGTGTTAGAAAGAATTCATTGAAATTTGCCGCCATCTTTTTATGAGTTGGTGACGTAATTTGAATTCCGGTCCTTTAATCGATTGATGGAATCGGCTATGGCAGAGAAAGCAATAACCAAATAACCAATAGCGTGTGAGCCATTCTGCAAGAGTTCGTGACGTAACCTACTTATCTTGAAAAGTCCGTCGATTTTTTGCCATGTATAGGACGGAAAAAAATGGTATCTTTCATTTTTTTAAACTAGCAAATACAGACAATTGGCGAACGAGGCCATTCCTATGCTCTTTTTTATAAAGTGATTTGGCTGTCTATCTTTTTTGTTTGTTTTTGTATACAATGCCACAATTAACCCTTTTTCCATCAGATTCTTCGTAACCGTACAAATTAATCTTACTTTTTGTAAAAAATTGTTTCTCTCGTTAAATGTAAGCAACATCCGAATCATTTTTTTTCTGCTACCTGTTATTGATACGCGCGTAGTATTCGATGAATTTGGGAACTAATAAATACTTTTACTTTATAGGAATTATGAAAAAGCCGAATTTTAAATATCTAGTTAAGAGCCCAAAATCGAAGCTAACTAATTCTTCCATTTAAGGTTTATATAACCGAACACTTTTATTTACTATTTCACATATGACTTTCAACCCCTTTCAAGTTACGGAATCGGTTATTGCAACTTAGGGTAACAAGACATTATGAAACCGACCCTCACCAGTAATTTGACTGTGATTGGGCCGAATGTGGACTACGATCAGTGGCTAGAAGTTATAATGTCAAAGTCACCTTTCTAAAGTCACTCTTTCAAAAGTAACCTTTTCTTTTAGTTAAGAAAAGACTGATAGAGTTTAGCGTGTTGTGACGCATGAAGTAATGATTTGAATTTAACGTGATTTTGATTCTTCTTCCATTGCATTTCTTGAAACTGATTTTCGCATGCTACAAGTTTTTTAGGTGGCTAAAGTTTTCTCTTTCCAATTTTTACTTAGAGGTAGTTTACTTAGGTGGAAGAGGTAGGTATTTTCAGCTTTTGTCTTCCAGCGGAGACAACTGTATTGATACTCAAGGGAAAAGAATATGCCAAGATGCTTCGCGTGGATTGCTGCATTCGCTTTATTGTCTTCTGTTTATCGATTACCGCGTGGATGTCGTTAAAATATGACATCCTTTCCTCCATTCCCACCGGAATTGTCTCCGGCGAACTGAGAAGGTAGGGAGAAAAACTTTTAATAGTTCCGACACACTTTTCTCTCGAATGCTGCGTTATTATCCTTCCTTTTTCTCGCTTTATGAGACGCTGGTGAGCGATCATAATTCCTGAGTTGAGTGCACATTTCGTGACCGTGCATAAATACGTTTATTTTTTGTTTTTTTTTTGCTAACGGAGGGAAAGAGGTTAAAACTTCGCATAGAAAGGGATATTTATGTATTTGCATTATTTATATAATTGTAGTAAGTGTATCCATTAGCGTAGCAAGGATTTAGAAATGGGGGGAGGGGGGCGTTTACCGGAGATTTTGGAGCCCTTCGGGCTGTATGGAGGACACCTTTGTGCAAAGGGGGTCCTCCCCTGGAAGATCTTGGGATTTTTTTATGTTGAATCCGAGATTTTTAGGACTCAAAAGCATTAATTTTTTAACGATTTTTTATTCATTGAGTCCATTTTACCCATTTTTGGTGCCTCTTTTAAAGGCCCAAGGAATGAATATAATTCATGAGTAACTCGGGAACCAACCCCTGCTTCCATGGCTACGCCACTGTGTATATGCCCTCACGCTGTTGTGGAATTACCAATAGTGGATCGTCGTAGCACAATAATTCCCGGTCCGGTATGTTGAGTGGCTAGACAACCCTTCGATGTCATTGTGGGCAAGACTAATGCGGGTAGAGTGGACAGGGGTAATTTTAATCCTTCCATTTCCTTCACGGGTACAATACGGTGAGTGGTATTCGCATTTAAATGTACTTGCAGTCGAAAAACTAGAACTCTGGTATGTTGCAGCCACAGATGTGAGCATTTTCGCAAAACTATCGCGGATATCTCTTGCAGGGAGGACATACTTAGGGGGTGTTAATAGGTTTTCTCGGATTCGCACTCAGGACCCTCAATCAGAGGTCCAGTGATCCAACCACTAGACCTCTTAGCTCTCCTTTATTTCATCGGCCATTTTACTGGCTATAAATTTGAATTAGAAACGTATGAATGCGAAATTAATACTTAAAAGAAGTTAATACTGGATTCATTTTCATGTTTTATCATTCAGATATCCTCGTTACCGTATATCGTCGTTGTACATCAATGCCATCAGAAATTGTGTTTTGCGCGGCTAGAATACCCCTCGATGTTGTTGTGGGCAAGACTAATGCGGATGGAGTGGACAGTGGTAATTTTAATCCTTCCATTTCCTTCACGGGTATAATGTGATGAGTGGCATTCGCATTTAAACGTACTTGGAGTCGAAAAACTAGAAATCTGGAATGTTGCAGCCACAGACATGTGCGCATTTTCGCATAATCATCGCGGATATCTCTTGCAGGGAGGATATAGTTAGGGGGTTTTCGTAGGCTTCTCTCAGATTCGAACTCAGGTACTTGAATCAGAGGTCCAGTGGTCCAACCACTAGACCTCTTAACTCTCCTTTATTTCATCGGCGAAACTTGAAACTCATCAACTTTCAAGAAATTAGTACTCATTTCATAAATAAAGTTCATAAAATTTTCTTGGATTTCATCTCTGAGATTAGTTTTTCTGACGAACCGTTAGACTCCATCGCCATTTTAAATTTGGCGTTTTCTATCACATTTCCGCAAAAAAGTTGTCTCCGCAATTATTTGAGCAGACCTTTTATGGTTGTATTTTTAGGTTAGATTAATTGATTCCTATAAATTGGCGATGAATCCAAATATATTCTTCATTCTTTTCGAAGTTGGAAAGCATTTTGCAAATAGTATGTTTGAAAATGTGAAAAAAGACGAAAAGTTATTACACGATGCAACTGCGGATAGTACTCTATGTTTTTTTTCACATGCTTTCATATTATTTTGCCTTTTACCAGCATTGGTTCTTTAAATTTATTTTTAAGTTCTTATTTATGATATCCTTATCAGCAAATTTTCCGTGGTACTATGGGCTGTTCTTATGGCTTGTTCCGTGGAACTATGGGCTGACAGTTTTATAATCTCCGGGTGGAGTGGACTACGGTATTTTAATTCTCACATCTCCTTCACTCATACAATGTGACAGATTTAAATGCACTTTCAGTCGAAAAACTAGAACTCTGAATGCTGCAGTCGCAAATCTGGCCATATTCGCACCATCATCGGTGATATTTCTTGCCGGGAGGACTTACTAGGTAGCATTTACAAGTTTCACTGAGATTCATACTCTGGGCATTCCATTAGAGGCACAATTATCCAACCACTAGATCTTTTTAGCTCTCCTTCAATTCCCTTTCATCGACCATTTTACTATCAGGAAGTTTAAGGAGAAACGTTTGAACGCGAAATTGATACTTGTGAGACTTTAATAGTGGATTGTGCTTTTTTGTTTTGTCATTCAGGTATTCTCGCAATATTTCACAAAACTAAGTAAATTAGCTATCATAAAACATTTATAATTTAGATTTTGCAAAAAGTAAAAAAATATGCGAAAATATCAAAAAACGACTCTTTGTATTACATATTGCTGCAAGTAGTCAATTACCTGGAGGCAGAATTCTTTAGCATACATGAATAACAAACGTATCACTCTAATAACTCAGTAAGAGACAGAAAAGACAGTTATAGTAAAAAAAATCAATGCATTAATACTTATAATGAGCTAACAATTGAACTATGACCTCAATAACCAATTCCAAACATGACATAAATAACAATAAATGTAATAGCGTACCTCTGAAGATGAACATTGACCCAATTAACCCCATTTCACACCCTCCCTAATAAATCACTATGTAATTAACCAATAAATGGTGCACACTTATTACTAAAAATGTTCGCATTTTTTATATTCATTAACTAAGGCATATGATTATTACGGAGGCTTCCGCTGTGATTAAATTGATGATTAGTTTCCGGGTTTATTCCGCGTCGACTGATTTTTCGCGGACAAAAATGAGTGGACGCGGAATAAACCCGGAAACTAATCTTCACTAAGGCATATGTGTTTTAATGTTGCTGGATGAAAATTTATCATAGCTCATATTTCGTATTAGAGCTAATTCAAATTGCATTGAGTAAAGATGTACGAATAACAAAGGCGTAATTATTATTTTTACTATCTAAATTTGCTGGCAATTGTCTTCTTGTTCGTTCCAAGGTTAAATAGCGAAGATTTGCTTTGCTGTGCTCCAAATATTTTGAATCCTCTCAATGAGTAACTGGTATTCACCAGTCTAAGTGAGATTAAAAGCGTTTTTATTTGTTTGCCCTCTCCTAATTAGCGGCTTTTGTGTACTAACTCACTGCCCGAGCGCAATTCAACTGAATGTTTTGCTTAGTTTTTTTCCTTCGTTCTAAGTAGTTATATTAAATGCTCTTTGAGTGAAAAGTAGATGGAGGAATAGAAAATTTGGTCGATAAATAACAAGGCTTAACTGCTTTCAGAATAGCGTTGTATTCTTTCGTATTGATTGCCAAAGGAAACAAAAAAAATCCACCGATAATCCTTTATCCGATTTCCTTATCTAGATATTGGAAAAAGCTTATCGGTCATCGTCAAATAGGTTAATTGTTTATTTGGCCTTTATCAGGATAAATAAAAATGCTTTTTTTCCTTCGTCCTCACCATGGTTATAGATTATTTTGAAATAGAAACTATTCGCCAATATCAAGTAAAATAGCGTGTTCATGATACTGCAGGCTATCACGATGTCCTTTTTGACCTTGGACACAGCATTTATACCGTTCTTGCGTGAGTGTTTTTCAAGTATTTGATCGGGCTTTTGTCTCCTTTATTAAAAGTATAGTGGTATGGGTTCAGGGGCGCATTCCTATCTTATTGAAGTAGACTATTCCCCGATGTTCTGGAAACAAAACTCACACGAGTATTTTCTTACTTGAAGAGTTGCAATATTTACAACATAAGTTTTACATTTTGAGTTTGTTTTTTTTTACTATTTTTAGCATCTAATTGTTAATTTTTGGAAAAAATTTTATGGACCATAAATATATTTTCATTACCTATGCAAACTAGATTTTTCTCTCTGAAAATTTATCATTTTTTAAAATTTTTTTCCCATTTATCTGACTTCGAGTGTTCGAATGAGTCAGCGAGCCAATCACTAACTTGGTGATCTGACCCTAAGGTTAGTTTGGATTGCGAGGGTACAGCTCACCACGGACAAAGCCAGGTAGGCCGAACGGTACACATTCAGGGTAAGAGCCGCAGATCCTTTTCCTGGGCTACCTCGTACTTCAGGGAAAGTTTTGATCGGATGCATCCGAAGGCTAAAACCGGGATTTGAACCCGGCTCCATCAATTAGTTCCCGACCCAAAGTTCAGACATCCAGGCCACCAGGACCCGCGCGTCAGTATAAAAAAATATCATAAATA
Organism: Ischnura elegans; assembly: GCF_921293095.1. Taxonomy (NCBI): domain Eukaryota; kingdom Metazoa; phylum Arthropoda; class Insecta; order Odonata; family Coenagrionidae; genus Ischnura; species Ischnura elegans. Next base: position 53,224,576 of record NC_060254.1, on the reverse strand, counting down.
AACAGATCGTAGGTCTGAAATATTGCAGTAGGCAATTCAGAGTATGATACAGGACGTCACAAATCCAAATGAGTGCTGAAATTCAAAAATGTTTGCTCAGTGCACCATGAAAGGCTAAGTCGTGTAAGAAATGAATACTGAATATATTGCACTCTGAATATCGCCAGTTGATGTGGATGCATTGAGATCTACTGAAAATGGAAGTCTGAATTGCTTACCACCCTTGCTATTCCCGATCAAATAATTCCAAAAAAATCAGAATGGAATTTCTTAAACATGCATTCTAAATGTTACCACCTTGAGTATATAGAAACGATTAGCGACAAGTATGAAGGATACAGTCGGTCACACTGAATGGACAGTGGCGCCGACTCAATGGGGCTTGAGGGGGCCGAGCCCCCTCAAAAATTCGTTATGGGTGTGAGGAAAAAATATGTCAGGCTTGTCGATTTTCCCCGGAGTGTCCAGATATCGAGATTCGTGAATTAAGGGTTCTAATGTTGATCATATGACTCTTCTAAAATGCTTAAAAAACTTAAAACTCACTGCCTATAAAATTTCCTGGGGCAAGATCCCCGGTTTGGGCCCCCAAATATTTTTTTAAGTCGGCATCCCTGTGAATGAAACACCTTGACCTTTCAAAAAATCGTTTACATTTGGTTTATTGGGGAAAACCACGAGGGATCACACACAATCTGAAACCGAGGCCTTTGTTCATTAATATACCGTAATAACTAGCGCAAACTATTGATTTACGAGTGGTAAACATCATCGTGAACGTTGGCCTTTCGGCCGATCAGCGTTGATTTGAACACTCAAATCATGTTCCTCCCACGCTCTTCAAACAAGTAAGGGTCTAAAAGACATGCAATGCGTCTGACCTTTTGGGATCACCCGTTGCACTAGCACCAACACATTAAGGCGAGATATTACCTACCGGGTCGATATTTTCAGAGTTAAGTTGTACCGTCCATTCGCTTCAAATTAAAATAATGATAATTATTGCAGATTATTATTATAATTAAACCCAGTACAGATATGTTTGATTTGTCTATTGAAATGCTTATATTTTAATTAAGATTCATACAATGTACAATGAATCTAATTGTATTTTAATCGAAGTGAGTTACCTATCACCATAATTTCAGGGTGATTGTTGAAAGATCTAACTGCAATTCCCTTACTTTTCCTTATATTTCAAAGGAGTATGCCTGAATGTTTAAAAAAGAATGATCTTTGATATGGGACTAAAAGGTCATTGAAGTTAAGAGTGAAAAGGTAATAAATATATTTTATTATTCAAGTTTCTTTATAGAAAATTTGTAGAAGTGAAATGAAATAGATTGCGCAGAAGAACGATTTCATCATATGGCCACGTGATGATTTTTAGAGATGACTAAATATCCTTTAGTATTTTTTATTCCAAAATCTGAGACACTAATGATATTATTATGCCATTGATACGGAGTTACCTATATAAAGTTTCAAAATCAGAAAATTTTCTCCAGCAATAGTAATATTCCAAATTTGTAAAAAAATAATCCTTGAGATTACTTAGTCTTCCTCTGAATATTAATCATCTCACATTTCTTCATAATCCTATATTGAGGCCATTTTATTTTAAATTGTATAATGCAGTCAAAATAATGTCATTTGGCATTCGATGTTGATACTTGTTCAGAAATTGTTACAGATCATATATTTCATATTATTTTCACATTTACTTTATTGCTGATGTAATTTCCTACAGGTAAATTTAAAGTGTAAGCATATTAATTGAAATTACGATAGAAAAATGAATATTATAGTCACAAGATAACCACGAAAGTAAGACAGCATCTACGTAGAATTATACGTACTTATTTGATTTTATAATGCCATTCATTTTATGTTTGGAAATGGATGTTAAAATATTGATGATGCACCAAGCCGCAAAAACAAATGAAAATTCACTATATAATGTAGAAAATCTAAATACTTTACTAAAAATATAAACTCATATTTTATGCTAAATATTAAAATAATAATGTTAAATTATATTTTATACAAGGTTCCTTTGATAAACTTGTGCCCAAAACGTCCATTTCTGCGCGGATACATTTCAAATGCCAATCGGAAAATATATGCAAGGATTTGCCTCTAGGAATTTGGTGGTAGCCTATTTCACAGTTGATGGTAGTAAATTTAACTGTTTTATATATCATGACATAGAGTTGAAACGATGAAGAATAGTAAGTGATTATCAGGATAAAGTAATGATACTTCTTTTACTTGCTGCCCTCTTTTTATTGAACCTTCAATATGAAGTATGAAAAAGCATTGAAGTATTCGTCCCAGGAGCTGAAGTAATGATTTACGTTAGGTACATCTGCTGATTGCCCTTATTTAGCGCTAATTGCGTCGCGTACTCGAATAAACTGTCAGTGAAACATGCGCAGCCGAAAAAATACATTAAACCCATCGGAAATTAACAACATAATCCCTTCAAAATTCAATATTTCATCACAATCGCCTTTAATGCTTCGGGGTTATATGCACGGCAACAAATTGTAATCGTATCATTACGCTCGGATTCGAAAATTACCGGATTTTCACCTCCAAGCACATTTTTTTTAATTTTTGATTTTTGTCGAAAAAAATTGCTTGTCAGATTGAAAAATCACGATTGTTAATGAATCCGGTAGAATGTATATTGCCGCAGTTATGTGCGTAGCTTTTGATCCTTTTTTTGAGGGAAAGTGGAGGGGTGGTAGTGGAATACAAATTTGACGGGCAAAGGGGTAGGGGGAGTTTTTATGGTCCCATTTCCTCCCCATTCCATTCTTTGTACCCTTTCCCATTCCATCCCCATCCTCCTCCCTGTTCTTTCTGATTGATGAGACTCGTAAGCCAATAGAACCGTACCCCTTTCCGCGTATCTCTCATTTTGGCCCCCAAAAATCCCTTCTCAGATCCGCCCGATTTTAAATATAGATATATATATATATATATATATATCTGCGAAGTATTTCCATAAACCTACCCCTCTTATACATCCCATCCTGTCCGGTAATTTTTATTCCTGCTGGCCGTGATTTGAATTCCGGCGAAAGGAAGCAGCATTCAATATTCAAGGCGGCCGTGTGCGGTGGAAACCAGGGCTTTTCGCAGCGAAGGTCTTACCCTTTCCTTCAAAAAGCTCCCCTTATCTTCGCGAGGTAGGTGTGCATTCGGGCCAAATCGACGAAACCGTCATTAGGTTTTTTTCTCCTCCCTTGATGGTGGTGGATGCAGAGGGGGGATATCTGTAGAAATGAGATTATCGCGGATCTCCTTCACGTCTGCTTTGAAATTCGTCTTCCCTGCGGGTTCACACCTATTCCTTTCAATTTCAGACGCCCTTTCGTGCTAAAATCTTTTGAAACTTCGTTTAGTATTGCTATCTCTTAATCATTTTTAAACCAGTGTTTCGAATTGGGGAAAATCAAGTTTGAAGAGCGGTTGTTTAATTAATTGTGCAAAATAAAAATAATTTTTATAGAAACCTTTTCATCGCGAACTATAAAGAATAGTAGTAAATTTTTCCTCTATCAATGTTTCAATCAACTTTGATGTAAACAAAGTTGTTGTCATGACTCTATCATTCTCGTTCCTTTAACAGAGTCCTCTAGATTGCTCTCTCAACACTACTCTCTCATCGTTATTATATGGCAATATAGAGGACTCTTTCCTTTAATTACTCGCAGCGCCACCATAGGAATTTTGTGGCCGTTTTTGAACTAATGTCCGTATTTATTCTTAAATTCTGAGAAACAATCGAGATATAATTAAAGTCATGATAAAAGTGTTACAATATTGCATTTTCATCTGGTTCTGAGTTATCCTGAAAAGTTCAGCTTGATCATTAATCGGAAAGTGGGTTTAAATTGAGTTGCAAGATTTGATCCCGAAAAGATGACTATAAAAATGCGAGTTTATGAAAACGTCGTGAAAAATGGGCGTATACCCAACTTCATCAATATTATCATTACAAATCCATATTTGGCCATTTATTTTATAACACCAAATAAGGCGTGGCGCAAATTGATCTTTTATGAAGCTGAAATGGACGTATTCATTAAATTTTCTTAATAATATTTCGCCTTTGTTTTCAGGATTCCTAGGATTTAATTCAACAAATGTCTTATTTGTTATAAATATACTTTATCATTTGTTATAAAATTGACATGAAGACCTATCAAGGGCGTTTTGGGAATAAAAATGGCAAATTTTGGCTGCTGTTTGGCTACTATTTTATGTTTAAAAGAGTTTGAACTCTTACGTAGAAAAATATTTTTGCGTTTTATTATTGTTCAAAATCACCGTAGAATGTTATCCCCAACAAGCCGGGTAGTAGATTTTTGGCAGCTTTTTTACCGTGGTAAAATATGGAAAATCAAAGGGATTGTTTGCGTACAATCCGGCACCTTTACATGTAAGAAGTGATAGATAGAATTTAGCGCTTTGGTACCATGATTTCACATCGGCCTCAGTGTGGTGGTAGCGGAGAGGATCGAATCACCATAAAAATAGATCGTCTGACTGCAATGGCAACTGACCCTTCCATGCTGGAGTTGCCCTTAACCTCAAGTGACTCTTCATGGTGAGCAGTCAATACCAACCCTATGGACAAATTCTCTATTGCTAACTCTATCACTTTTTCTCATTCGCTACTCACTTTCCAGTTGACCATATTAAACCCTTTAAGTCCAGTTAGCTTGTTATGTTTGCTTGAAAGTTTTGGGTTACTTTTAACTTATTCCTTTATTTTTTCTACATGGTGTGCAGAGTCCGAATCTGAGGTTTGTTAGCGAAATATTGTTACGTAAAATGGCCGAAACGCCGAATCGTTACCTTTTTATTTTTTTATCTTAAGCTTGAAACTCATCAACTTTCAAGAAATTAGTTCTCAGTTCATAAATAAAGTGCATACAATTTTCCCGAATTTCGTATTTGAGATTAGTTTTTCTGACGAACCGGCAGACTCCATCGCCATTTTGAAATTGGCGTTTTCTATCACATTTCCGCAAAAAAGGTGTGTCATCAATCATTTAAGCAGACCTCTTATAGTTGTATTTTTAGCTTAAATTAATTGATTCCTGTGAATGAATCCAATTATATCCTTCATTCTATTCGAAGAATATTATGTTTGAAACTTTGAAAAAAGACGAAAAGTTATACACGATGCAACTGCGGAGACCACCACTCTATGTTTTTTCACATGATTTAATATTATTTTGCTTTTTTTTCCTGCATTGGTTCCTTAAATTTATTTTTAAGTTCTTTTTTGTGATTTTATTATTATCAAATTTTCCGTGGTACTTTGGGCTGACAGTTTTATGATCTCCGTCTAAGAAAATGAATACCGAGCCTTTTACCCCTATTTTTATACAATAGCTGCGTTTTTAATGCAAAACGCTCAAGAACTATTGATTTGGATGACATGAATGCGAATTAGACGTTATCGCCTTGTTAAAAAAATCTTTCAATCCTGATAACAGTTTTAAATGAGTTTTAAAAAATTTAATAACATTAATTATTTTTAGAATTAAAATGAAAAACGTTGCATTTCTTCCAGGGAGATGTGAGTTTCTCAATTTGTGGTACGAATTCATATTCCTGGCGTTAGCGTGATTCCGGTAATTTAATTTAGTAAGTCCTTTCAGTTTTTATTTCTTCTTTGGCCTTGAACCTTGCGTGAATTTATTCAATCGTGCCCTTTTCCATGAATTTACCTCTAGACCTTATCAGAATCATCTGTTCTTGTGATGGATGTCATCTTCGTATTGCGAGACTTAAGTTTGGCTTATGAACTCAATTAGTGAGGAATAGGTAGGTACTGTGGGTGAAAAAATTGTCAAAGAAGCTTGACTGGTTGTATTTTTCCTGTACTCGTAAAAAATTAAGCTATTATCTTGAATTTTCATAATAGGTAAATAGAGTATAGTGATGGAAAATTGTCAGTCAAAATCGACTCCTCGATCAATCGATGTTTAATCGAAATCAAAAGCTTGACTTTGAATCAAAAATCGAAATTTTGAACCACAAATCGATTGACCGAAAAACTTCACAGTTCTTTAAAAAAATATTGTTCGTACAAAAATATTTTTATTAATAATTCCTTAATCAATCAGCATACATGTTTGAGTAGTAGAAAAAAATCCAAAAATTAAATAAGAGTACATGATTGAATTATACGAGAGCGGTTTTTTCCAACCTCCAAAGGGTCATGAACAGAAGACGAAGTGATTGATTAAAAATTATTGAATTGCTAAATATTGAGCACTTTTGTGGTGTCCTTTCGACATAATCACCTTAGCGACTGAGGTATTCGTCTTGACTGTGGGAAAGTTTTAATAAACCCTCTTCATAAGATGTTGCCGCCAATGACCTGCAATGAATTTAGTCTTTTTCCTGAATATCATTGCCCGTTTGAAATCATCATTATTACAGCGTAAAGGTGGAAGTCACACGATACTAGATCGATATTGCTAGATAGATATCGATCGATAGATTGCTTGAACAATTGAGAATGGATATCTTTAAGAGAGACACAGAGAACATATTATTGGAGCCTCACTATATCTCCAGGTCCGATAGAAGCGATAAATTAAGAGAGAAGTTTTGCCGAACGGATAGAAATGGGAATTCGTTTTTCCCCCGAACCATAAAGGACTTTAATAAACGCTAGTCCCAACCTCGTTAGAGCTCTTCTTTTTTTTATAGTTGTAAAACGGCTGGTGTCCTAACACCCCCTGCCACACGCCTTTTAGGCGGCTTGCGGGGTATTATGTAGATGTAGATGTAGATGTAGATATTGCTATGCGGGTGATCGAAAATGTCTCATTGAAATTGCTCAAGGAGAAGTTGAATTGCATCAGCGCTGAGATGACGGGCGTTGTCATGGACCAGAATTCCTCCCGAGGTCACCATGTCTCTTCTTTTGTTTTGAACGGGAATGGACGTAATGTTTCGCACTCCTACCAAAGTGCATTAAATAAATTCTCTTTTATCGGCATAATGGTGAAGACATGTCAATGCTGAAGCAATTCGACGAGTTTTCTGGTTTGCGCTCCGCAGTGCACACTTGGTGGGAGAATTAATTGAGGCAGTGTAGTTAATAAGATTGCCATTAACCTTAAACTAACAAATTACTGTCAGAAATGACTTGAACGTATAGTGCGGAGAACGCGCAGTATCCGCTGTCACTTTAATGGTGTTTTTGCTGAGCGATTGAAAAAAAACCGCCATCGTATGTACTAAAAATTTATATATGCACGCCCATTAATGTTTTATTATCACCGCTTTTAACCATTCGACTCCCCTAATTTTTTTTAAAGAGATCTACCGATTGAGAAGATTTTTGATGATCAAGAGTGTGCCTCTCGAATTTAACCGGCCTTAAAAAAAAGTCTTTCTCTATCAGCATTTTCTTGTATCTCAAACTGTATCTCGGATTGTTATTGCATGCACAATTACAGTGATAAAATTCACAGATATGTGATATGCAGGCGAATGTGTTCCAGGGGTTACCTGCCCGATATTTTCAATGCAAAAGCATAAAGTACTAGATAGGTACCTATGACGTTAAGGTAGAAGATAGATAGAGGGTGAGTGATACATCCTATCAACTGCAAATTGTTCAATCCGACAAATTGTTTGCGGAGACCGCTAATATCTTGTAGCTAGCTCCGCAGACGGTGCGTCGGTCACCTCAGCATCCGAGCGCCTCATCTGCGGTCGTAAGGAGAGGTAATTGACAGTTTACTAGACGACCAACACATCTCCATGGCACACTGCACGACACGACGCCTAGCGACCGAGACACCACCTGATCCGATGCACCGGCCTATACACACCACTTTGTTATGCTCTCTTGATCAACCCAACTTGATAACATACCTGGAAGTAGATCCCACAATTTAGTAATGTGTCAAACATATTTAGGAGGAAACATTCGTATTCATGATTAAATTGCTGATGATTTAAGAGAGCATCTATTAATTACGTGAGGCGTTTGGGTGGACGATTAGGTAAAGCCGATTCTTTCTTACCTAATCTCGCGTGGAAGTCTTAAAGGGGGGTCCTGGCAAGTATCACGTAATTTTTTTTCCGCAAGAAACAGTGTAAAAAATGATTCCTGACAACGATCTTATTAATATAAAAAAACTAATCCTAACTAATCTTAAATAAAAATAGTTAAATATTTTTTTATAAATCTAACGCTATGAATCATAGATTAACGTATTTAAACTGGAAATACAAAATGTTTTGAACAATCCCACGTGAGAATAATGAAGGTCTATCCATATCTCACAATATCTCACTTCGGGGGAAGGTAGGGTCCAAAAATCGCCAAAATTACCTCACGTAATTAATGTACGCTGCATAAGTATGTAATATATATTGTTTCTATTCGTCTAGCTTGCTGATGATGTTATGCTTTTTGAAACTTCCTATTGCATTCCATTTCGGTCCGTTTAAATTTTTCACCAGACTGCCGCAGTCCAGAAACTTTTTCATTGATATTTTTCTTCTTAGTTTTCGTGGCCGGAAACATTTAAGGATATGATACCCGAATGGAAATATGTTGCTTTTGTTTGACTTATTTTGGAAAACTTTTAAAGGGTTTACATATGACTTATTTACTTTCCACATGTGAACAAATGCACCCGTCAAATTTTTGTCGAACTAATCAAACTTATCGAGCCTGCATATTATCTTCCAGTTTTTATTTCTGTATCTGAAGGTGGCGTAATCTTCTTTCTATCTCCATTCCACCACTGCCTTCGTGTATTAGCAAATTTGGCTCGGATAATAAGAAGTTTAGTTTTTCTTGGAGAGGTAATGCAGCATGATACTTTCATGTATTCTGTGTATATTTTGAAATTGAGTTAATAGAATAAATATTACTATGATGGTCAGGAAATAAGCATTCAGCTAGAGTCAATTTGTAAATAATGTTAATGCTACAAAAATATTATTATTATGAGTTTAGGGTAGTACTATCAGGGGAGTACCGTCTTTGATGTAATTATCTTAGCGAAAACCTCCGAATATTGCGAATTCGGTGAAGCATCTAGAATCGCTGGACTTTGATGCTCCCTGAATATCCGAGTGAACTTTTTAGTGATTCCTAGTTATTTAACATTTTTATCAATATGAGAGCGGTTGTGGTGCTACATTGTTTCTTTTGCTTATGCGTACCTCGTTATAGTTCAACTGCGCTTCGGGTGTGAAGCAGAGTATAACATTCGCACAGTTTTTGTTCTATTTATTGATTTACTTTACCTTCCAATCAAAAATGGGTGTCTTACCTTTCAATTTTTGAATTGGCTGCTGACAACACTGTAGTTCTATTTTCTATTTTGAATATTTTTAAAGCTATATTTCCGTTGAAAATGTGAGTAATATTTTTAAAAATTTCTTTGTCGAGGGTTCTTTCAGTCGTTAGCCGCTGAAAATATACTATCATCCAGATTTATTAATTTTAACTATCAGGTGCTCTGTATTGGGAGATGTTTATTGAAATCTTGGTAGATTTTGTGTTGTATATGGTCGTTTTTTAATTACTATATCGGTTCCTGATGCAAATGCTATTTCTCGTTGAAATGGCCAACTTCATTTTGCCGCTATGAAGTCACAAACGGCATGCTTTCCAAAATAGGATCGCATATCAGTTGTGCGTGAACCGCCTTCAACTCAAATTTCATGTATTTGAGTATTTTAACGTCGGACGATGATCGCCGTTACCATGTCGTTCCGACCGTGCTAGCACAATAATAACTTTTCTCCGGTTGATTATTACTGGGTGAAATTTTTAACCGGGTGCTTAAGCCTTCCCATACAGGATCAGTAGGTAGTACTGCCGTTTCATTGCGGTGATAAAACGCGGTTTTCGAAAGGACGAGAACGAAAGCAAAGCGATAAAATTCCTCCTATCGCTGATATTTATGGAGGTTCGCTAACGTTCGTTTGAAATGATGCTTTGAGCTGCCTAGGCAATCTGTCGTTCGATCACTGAGAATTCTAAATTAAAGTTTTTGTGGCCGTTCTATGGAGTGATGTCAGCGCGATGAGTTTGTCGACCGGTGTTAGCTTGGGTTCTTTAATTCGCATTTGATGAATTTCATCCCTTTTTGGACGATCAATAGTGTGTCTCTGCCGTTTTTATCGGTGACAAATAATGTTTTTCTCCGAGTCTCGCGGTGCTGTCACGAGAAATTGCATCGATCATAGCGTAGTGGTGGAATACTGCATTTATGTAGAAAGGTGAAGGTGGTATAAGTTATAATACCATTTTTTCGGTTCCGAATGCAAGCAGAAAATTACCCTAAGTTAATCTTCTTTTCTGAAGTTAACTTTACATCTTGAGATGCATAATGTTTGTAATTTTTTCATATTTTATATCTGATTTTTGTCTTGTTCCTAATTATATAATAGCTTATGTCATAAAAATTTTAGTTTATTGATTGTTTTTTTTAAATAATGTCCCTCTGAGTGTGCAAAATTTGTCCAACCAAAGGATTATTTACATGATATTACGTACAGATAAAAATATGATATGTGTACATAATCTGTGTGTACTCTGTTGCACAAAAACTATTGAGCACGTCTCAGATTTTTATAGCAATTATTAGTAAACTTTCTGGAAATGAAGAAATGAAATATAGATCTTTTACACGGCTTCAGTAAATTCAAGACACAGTATAAATCTTTTTTGCTGTATTACTTAGTTCTTCTTTGTTAATTTTAGTCCATCGATTCTTTGATAGGTCCAATTATTGGCCAATAAATAATAATAAAAGGTCAATAAAACCCTGTAAACGTGCTTCCAAAACTTATGTTTCACCTAAATATATAATTTTTTGTATAGTTGATAATTTTCGACGTATTTGAATGCAAAAGAAATAATAAATTGAATGTAGTTTTTCTTTTATGTCTAGTTGGAATATTTTCTTGTTATTATTAACTCAATTTTATATTTAAAGCTGGTTTTTTAAACCATTTAAAAATTTTCAAGTATTGCATTAATCGTGGATTGCCTCGTATTGCATTAAGTCCTCCTCTCGCGGTTCTATATGCTGAGCTAATTCGGGTCAATTGAGGCGAAGTTTTTGCGCACTTGTCACATAATTATTCCGACCACCGTAGGAATCCTGGGATTCCGCAAACGGTTAGATTTGCCTTCATGCCCTATGACCTGAGGCGGGCTCGGAGCACACGCCGATCGTGCTGCCCCGCAGCGGCGATCGTGCGAACCTGACGTCCTCATTTTGCGAGTTAATCGCCTGCATGCAAACGATATACGCTGACCACACTGCGTGTGTGTTACCACTGGCTGGGAAAATATCGGGAAAGAAAGAAAAACAACAAAATCACAGCGAAGTGCTCCAAATAAATACGAACGTAATCGTATGACCAGGACGAGGCAGTCCACATTAACTCAATTGCGCGTTAACTCTGTGGATTTTGCAATGAAGGAATTAATTGCGTCCAAAAATTCTATCATGAGTGGTCACGAAGAAATAACCGGTAATATGTGGGAAGGAATGCTCTTCTCTATGCATTAAATTTTTGAAACGTCTACAGGGAAATGGTGTCTATGAAAGAGGCGGTAATGACATCGATCGGTAATATTTTTATTGCCGATTGTAGTTAATTGCCGTGACTTGGTGACATGAGGCCGTCAACAATTACGCCTTCCATCACCCGGGGGAGAGGACAGCAGCTCTTCTTCGCATGAGTTACGGTGGATACCTCTGTGGTCTGTACAGCGAGTCATTTCACTGCAGGTGTGGTATTATTTACTTTAACGGCTGTAGTACTGCGATGCGGAAGGTAATTGGAAACCACCATAATTATCCCGAGGAGTCGCAGCTAGTCATTTTTTTATGTAACAGACATGCAACTGACTCCGTAATGAGGAAGTGCTAAGAAGAGTGGGAGAAAAGAGAAGTCTTCTATAAACCTTTATGAGAAGGTGAAAAAACTTCACATTCTGAGGCACGATGGCATAATGAAGACAATCATAGAAGGTCTAGTGGAAGAGAAGAAGGGTAAGGGATTGTCCGAGTGAGTTAAATAGCACAGTATAAAATAACTTTGCTTTATTCCACACTTTATTTTAAAAAGCACGCCTGAGACCGTTTCTTATATTAAATAGCAGAGGTTATGCATAGGATATATTAAATAGCAGAGGATGTGAAAGAGAAGGTATACGCCACTACAAAAATGCTAGCAGGTAAGAGAGCGGAATGGAGAACTGCGTCAAAAGAATCATATATTGTTGAATTATGATGATGATGATAATGGTTATTATAATTTAGGTACGCTACCGGTTACGGAAGGTTAACATGGATAGTTATTTGAGTTAGCTTAGCCGCCCCAGGTAAGATCTCTCCTTTCAGTTCATAGAAGGGCCTGCTTCCTTTCTTTCTATTTATAAATCAAAATCTCTCACACCTCATCGTTACTCTTCATAACTGCCCTCTTCACCTTATCTATCCTCTTCATCAACTATACCTCAAAAGCCTCCAGTATTGGCTCGTCCTCCTTCAGTGTCCACGTGTCCGCATCGTAAAGCGCTACATTCCTGGTTCGGCTTCTTACAAGAATTATCTTTATTATCTAACATGACAATCATCTCATCCACTCCGTCTTGATAGTGAGTGAAAAATTTTTTTTTCCATCCATAACCGTGGGAATCTTCGCGATGAAATTCCGAAGACCTCAATAAATTAATTAATGACCTAACGAGCTCGTGGCGGGCGGATAATCTCCCTCATTCTTTTACATCGCAAAAAATTAATTTTTTAATCCAACAGGTATGTGATATTGCAATGTAAATAGAAACAGTATCTCGCAATAGAATTGATGAGGTAAGTTAAAACGATAACCCGCCTAGTGAAGCACATATGACATAATTGTACATTTCAGAAACGAACAAATGCAGAGATTATAGTTACATTTCTTGTTATTTCGAGGGTTGCATTTCTTTTCCCAAAGTATAAATACGACCCCGGACAGTAGTTTAATGAATCACCAAGTATTCTTACAAAGAAAATAGAGTAGTATATAACCTCCATCCAGGGGCTGATCCAGGAATTTTTCTGGGGGGGCACATGGGTCTGACAGGCAAACGATTTTCATACTAGAGATTAAAAACAACATACAACATTTAATGTATGAAATAGTCTCTTTATTTTAACATGAAAGTTATTAATATGAAATGAAATGATTGAGGCTCCGTAATACTCAAAACAAAACGAACGTAATGATGACAGTTTTTTAAAAATTGTCTATTTTTAGACCTCTGGGGGTGGGGGCAAATGCCATTTAACTAACGAATTGAAGTCATTTTACGTACCAAAAGATAACGGGGAACTAATATTGACAAAATTATTTCGTTGATAAGTAATTAACTTTATTAGGATGCGTCCAAAACTTGGGAAATGCATACGAATAGCCTTTTCCCCAAGCTGGGGACGACAAATTCACCCAACCTCAACAGTTCCTGTGTACCTATTGTTGTGCAAATTGCACGTTTTGCGTCACGAGGCGGGGTAATTCAAGGGCATATGCTGAGATCCCTTTCCTGCTGCTGCGTGTGCGAATACTCCGTCCTTTATTGGGCTATCCGTAGGGGTGGGGAACCAAAGGAAGGGAATGCTTTTGAGAGTGCTCTTCGACCCACCATAATGTGTCCGTTTCCTCCGCGGCTGCACCACGTGACCTGCCGGTCGAATGGTCCGGAAAGCGTCGAATGTGGCGGCCAGCATTGAAGCGAGACCGCGACAAAAATTCGCCAAAACCATTGGGAGACTTTGAATTTGTGGCGCCATTGGTGCTTTCTCTCGTGTTTTACCTGCTACATTGTCGCTATGAGTACGAGAGAGGAATTGTTGGGATTTTTAAACTCCGATAATGTGTCAAGGTCCCCTAGTATGTTTGGCCTGTAGGAGTGTTTTTATGTTAAAAGGCGTACATTCAGGGATGCCGCCTTACAATAAATATTGGGAAGGCCCAAACCGGGGTTCTTGCCCTGGGAAATTTTATATGTAGTGAGTTTTAAGTTTTTTAAGCATTTTAGAAGTGTTTAGAAGCCTCATAACTCGAATCTCGATATCTGGACACTCCGGGGAAAATCGACAAACCTGACACATTTCCTGAAATTTTTCCTCACACCCATAACGAATTTTTGAGGGAGCTCGGGCCCCCTGAGGCCCCATGGAGTCGGCGCCACTGCGTACATTTATCATTTCCTTTGGGATAAAACTTAATAACAGCGGCGATTATGTGTGGTGGATGATTCATCAAGTTGGATGCTGTTATGAACGCAGGGATTCCCATTTTTGTACTGTCTTTAACTCACCCAGCGGCTCATTAGATGTTCATGGAGGCTCTTTAAACGTTTATTCGCAAAATTAACAGCAAGATTTCAGCCTATTTTGATGCCTTACGATTTGACTCGAAATCTGAATTTTACCACTGTGTTATACCTCAGAGGAAATATAAAAGGAACGAGTTTTTGCTTTTGTGCCCGCGAAATGGCAAAGTAGAGGTAAAATAATTACTATATGGGCCTGAGTGGTGCTTTTCTTTTAATTTCAAAGACAGCATTTGTTTTGTAAATATAATGTAGGACCGAATTTGATGCAATCTTTGGATAATCTCCAAAAAGTATACTCTCTGTCCCTCTAAAATATATTTCCACTGATTGGGTCCATATTTTTCGCTAGCACTTAACGTAGGTAGTTAATTTTCACCAACTTTTTTTCTTTTCAACAATTTTTCCATTCGGTCAAACGAAAACTTTACATGTCATATCTATGCTATTTAATTCGATTTGAACGCTAAATATTCTTTATTAGATAACATCTTACAGCCAGATATAATGTGTTGAATTTTTTCTGGCACTTGAAAACATCTTCTACATTTGTCATCTGTTATGCTTTTATCACCCAGGATGTATTTTGCATAATTTTTAGTGCGGACAACCTGGTCTTGTATTTCAGTCATGAATTCTTCGGTTTCTCCATAAATTTCACCCCATGACAACCATTTATTGTTATTATTATTATTATTACTATTGTTATTATTATTATTCCATAAAGTTACGCCCGCAACATTAAATTATAATATACGGAGATTAAAAAAATTATTCTCAGTCCTCGATGAAAATACATCAGATGATGACGCACCATGTGAAAACCTACCTCGCACAGTAATGAAGTTATTTGGAATTATAAAGTATTTTACATTTCATAATGTTAAGTCGATTCCATGAAATCACGCCCGAGGACAACGAATTATAGTACGTATATTTGTAGTTCTGTTAAGTGCGTGCGATCGTTAGGCAGTGTGAATGTATGGGGAGAGTGGAAAGCATTGTTGGGATGTGTAAGGGAGTGAGGCTAGGGTTGACGTAACAAGGGCGAGACAGCACGATGCGATGGGTCTTCGGGGACGCAGCAAGAGTGGTAGCATTCTGTCTCCTTCCTCGTCAACCACCGCTCCTTGTAAGTGACAGTTTCGGTCCCTTCCGGAGGGGGGACTAGCAACAAGGACGAAAGGAAGAGAGGGTTCATTTAACGCGCGTGTATCTATGGGCATTGCCATGAATATGTCAACTTTCTCTCTCAAGTTAAAGTTCAGGCTGGAAATACATTATCTTGATAAATGAAAAGCTAAATGATTGAATGTTATGAAATCAGTCTTTGAAACATTTTTTAGAGCCTTATTAAAAGTTTTAAAATTTTTCTTAGATTCAAAGAGTTCTGAAGGTGTTTAAAATCATTACACTAAGGAGTTTGACCTGACAGTCATTCCGTCACATGTTAATTTTGGGCATATTTAGAAGGTATTTGGATAATTTTGTTTTTGTATATGAACACCACCTTCATAAATGTTTTTTGATCATGAACAGTTTTTTGCAAGTTTTTGTATTTTACAATTTTATCGAAATATGCTATTGCTTAGTTTTCGCTAAAGGTAAAACCGTCACATTTAGAATTTTCCCTATCTGAAATGGTAATGACGTAGCTGTGCGAGATCATATATTCCCTTTTTCCTCTCTGATGCGACTCAAAATTCAGCTTTCCATTTTCACGGATTTGTTCTCTAAGACAGGACCCGGTATATTCTGAGCAGGGGACTGCATAGAGGAGGCCCAATTCCATCCCACAGAAGGCTGATTTCTGTTGCCACTTTGGTCGCATTTCATTCGGTTTTCAAAATTGTCCGCGGCGCGGTGATGAGTGCGATGCAATTCAATGTTTTCCCCAGTATTTTGCTGTATATTTGAAATAGTTTGTATGTTTGTAAGTACTGTATAGTTTGTAATTGCGAGGAATAGCTAATGAAAAGTAATGAGTTAGCACTCCTAAATATATTTATTTCCCCGTGAAACTCGGATCACTTTGTCCGTCAGCGACGTGAGTGGCGACTTTTGTAAACCCATTTAAATGCGTGGTGGGTGACAATTCATTTAGAGGCCGACTTTTTTGAAGCATTCGTGATTCTGAGCATAAATTTATCTAACGTAAAAAGATGAAAAAAAAACATTAGAACTTGGTTACTTAAATATAAAGGGAGGAGATAAGTAATTCAAATTAGCCCAAGTGCTTGTAGGTACTGTATCAAAGGAGGCATCTAGTTTCTGGGGGTCACAGGGGACTGACAGAAAACCGGTATTCAAATAATTGATATTAAAAACAACAAAAAACAATTACTGTTCGAGTTATTCTCTGTATTTTAATATGAAATTAAATGAATGAGGTTCCGCAATGCACAAAACAAAACAAACGTAATGATAACCGTATTAAATATCTTGTCTATTTTTTAAGAATCTTGGGGGGTATCGTGACCCCGTCGCGCCCCCTAAATCCGCCTATGAGTTTATCAATCTTAAATGGGAATGGCATAACTGTGCAAGCCTTGATATTCTCTTTTTCCTCTCTAATGCGATGTGTGTCCCAAATTTAGGCCTTACACTTTCACGGATCCATCCTCTCATACCGGACGCAGTATATTCTCAGCATAAATGTGCTTGGCGTAAACAGATGAAAACATTAACATTGGAATCTGATTTATTTAATCTAAAGGAAATAGAGAAATAGTACAAATCAGCCCATGTATTACCTACAATTGCATAATTATAACAAAGGTGTGAAATATAAGCGACCAAATATAAATCTCGCTTAATTAAATCGTACAAAACTACAAGTAGCTAATTGCTCAAAGAAATTTGCAGGCACAAAACGCTAATTTTTACTTATTTCTTTTTCTTGATCTAAAATATATTATAATGAATAACATCTTGGAGTATAGGTCTAGGAATTAAAAGCAACACAATGGTAATAAAACATTTAATAAATAAAAAATTAACTTTTTAATATTTTTGTGGAGTAGAGGTAGTGAGTCTTCCTCGATGACAAACCCGCCTTATAAGTGCGATCAACCACAGTTCCCTAAGTTCGGTTTTCCCACGCGAGTTTCATATCGTTTCTTGTTTTCATTTCTCCAAATCTATACGTATCTCATTTATCGTTGACGGCTTGTTCTTTAACAGTAAAGAATTCCTGCGAATGGTGTTCGAGGTGCAAACTCGTGTAAGTCGTTGTATCAAGTTGAAGGAGGGAGGAGGATGTTCAGGAATGATTCGAAGAGGCGAACGAAAACGTGTGAAATCAAAATGGGAATTTTCCAAGTGAAAGCGAAAATTCCGCAAAACACGATTGTGGGGTTCGAAAGTTAATTATGTCTTCGATGGTAGAAATGAGGGCAGTAAGAGGTCCAAGACTCCTATATTTTCGAAGTTTGCGAATTAAATCCCTTTGCACGCGGCCCGGAATTTGCCGCGCAGTGTGTAGATAATCCTTGCGATATGGCGGTCGGAATCCTCGGCCTCCTCGCTCTTCCGACTTCGCCAAACGACTCGAGACCCTTCCTGTCCATTCCATTTTGACTCCTACAATACCTATACCACTCCACGGCCCTTTCCCATACCTCGTTTATGTATCCACTCGGATTTCGACTACTTTCCGGCCTCAATAAAATATCAGCAAATTCTCATACTAGCCCATCCCCACTTTACGAACTTCATTCCATCTACCACTATTTTTAACAAACCTTCATGAAAGCATGCAAGTTTGAAAAAGTATTTCACGCATTTTGCTGACATTACCAGAATTGTAATTATTTTGGAATATTATCTGATTAATAATCCCTTCAGTGTTAATAAAATTGGAAAGAAAAGAGTTTTTAACATTGCGTACTATACTTCCTTAAGAAAAACATTACCGCAGCGCAAAATTTCTGCTAATGCAATTTCCGAATGAGAAACTAAATCAAAGTATTAGACACCAACTTTAGCGCCATTGGTGAATTTTCTTCGCGTTGTCTGCGCATTAACCCGTAGGTCATCTCGTTTGGCGTGTGTTAGGACACCAGTTGTTTATAAAAAGAAAAGGTGCGTTTGGTAGTGATTTGAATACCGAGTCTCCCAAAGCATTTATTTAATTACTTAATTGTTTCATAGGTAAACCGGTACCTATACCTGTCCGCTGAATTTCATTTTTCGACGATGTTGCACCGTCGCTAATTATTCTGTAGTGGAATAATTCAATTACTGAGTTGGGGAAAAGAAGCTAGCTGAAGTGATAGCAAAGAGAAAGCATAGGTTTATAAAATTTACGCCGAATCTAAATTTGATATGAATTATTTTCGTATTCTACCGACGAATCTTGTGATATTTTTTGAGATTCGTATACGCCAAAGTGATCAAAGCTTAGATATGCCCTTCTACATAAAAAAATTGTGTAGATGGCAATAACTGGCCTCAAACACGCCACAGTTATAATCTTTCAACCCTGCGGAGATTAAAAACTTTTAGTTTCCGTTACTTTCGTGTAAAATCGTTAGTTGCCGAGGATAACAATATGGCATTTCATAAAGACCAGATGGGTGATGGAGTATCTATTGTAAAGTCTTATTCAATAAGTATTAAAAAATTTCCAACACATGCCAGATGCAGGAGATTAAAGGGAGATAATATTAGAGGCTAATATTAGTTAATTCTACCATGCCCTCTACCGCTTCAAATGCTCATACCAAATGGACTTGTGATAATAGCTGCTTTGATACTATTCATATATTTATGAAAAATATCTCCTAATAATTGTAGCATAACCACAAAGATCGATTTTTCCGAGAGTTTTTATCTTTAGTGGGAAATATTTTTCTCGTCTTGATTTACTGTTCGCCCTCCAATCACACAAGGGAATACCATTCACGTAATCTATCTTATTCATGTTAAGTAAATTAACCTTTAAAAGTCTCTTCGGAATACTTCCTTCTGTAGAATGCAGTTACTAATATTAATATATAATTTGTATGTGATCTCGTCGCTTTTGAAGTATTTTTGCCAGTGCCGTTTTTTAGAGGGATTTATCTCACCTACATACCCTGAGTAATAGTCTTATTTTGTTAATGAAATTAATATAGTCCTATTTTGTTAATGGAATTAATAAATGCGGACCTTAACTATTCAGGATATTTGAAGATAATACGTGAAGGATAATGAGGAGTTTTCTAATGGATGTTATGCCTCAAGTCAGCTTCGCTTTCGGTGAATAAAATCGAGTGGCCAGGCTTATTATTTCTGGAACGACATCGAGAAGGTCGGAGAAGAGATCTTGCGGAGAAAAGGACGAGCATTTTGCTAAGCCAGCGAAAATAATAAAGGAAAAACCCGGGGCGGAAGTAATCAAAGGAGTGATTGCTCGCGTGAGGATGCTTTTTCGAAGCCATTTGGAGAGGATACTATGCTGAGTGGATGGAGAAAGGGTATGCCAGCATATACTACTGGTGCGGGGGAAAGGAGTTGTGGGTAAGCTTTCGCTCCGCGATGCTCGCTTTGGCGATTCGGCAGAGCCGCCACACGGCGAGTTTGGGGATTATTAGGGCCATTAGAGGCGGACGTTGTCCTTTCATTGGGAGGGAACTGGCTGCTACGCTGACAATACCCTGATCCAGCTCCCCAAACAGATCCCCAATCCTCACTAACCCCTTTCCAGCCTGCATCCCTTGCCTTCCCAACAATCCCTCTCTACGACTTCGCTCAATCGTGCTCCGAAGTTTAGCGACAACATATGTGTATGCTGTTTCGCCTGGATACTCAATACACCCCATGGCAATCGGATATTGTTAGGGATATTAGCGTCATGCCATTGCTGTGGTACCGTCATAAGAGTACTACACATAAGCTAGAGTATCCGATATCGGTTGTTTCCGCTATTATGATTGGTACTGGTATATGTAAAATGAGTTGTTTTACGAGTGCATTTAACTTCTGTGTGTATCTAGTGGCCCTCTACTATTCATTATTGCTGTGGTACCGACCTGCTACGCAGAAACTTGGGTATCTGATAACGGCTGTTGCCGCTGTTCTGACTGGTGATGGGGGTATATGCCATTGTTATTTGCAAAAGGTAAATTTAACTTCTGAGCATTTAAGCTTGATGCTGTTTAGCCTGGATACTCAATTAATCCCCTGACAATCGGATATCGTAACGTCATGCCGTTACTGTGGTACCGGCATACTACGCAGAGGCTGGGGTATCTGATATCGGTTGTTTCCGCTGTTATGATTGGTACTGGTATAAGCAAAATGTGTTATTTGCAGAGTACATTTAACTTTTGGGTGTTTATAATGGTACTGGTGTATGCAAAATAAATTATTTGCGAAGTGTACATTTAGCGTCTGAGTATTTTTTTAAACTTTTTAGTAGTTTATACTGAGTAGGAATATACGACGGGGAGTAATTAAAGTTAGTATCTGCAGAAAATTTATATTTATTCCAAAGAGTATTTCAATAATGAACTTTGGTTAATTAATTAAAATTATTTGCTGATTTTTTAATATATCATGTAATCATGAAAACGTACTGTTTTTGAAGAATAAAAGAAGTCGAAACAATTTATCTACAGCCATTAAATGAGTTACAATTTTTTAGTATGCTCACTATATGCTATTTTATTCAAGGAAATCAAAAAATGTTGTTTTATATGCAATATTACGTACTAGGCAATCTTCAGAGATATTACTAAGACGTAAAATTTCGTCAGTGGCTCGAAAAGTGCTAAGATTGTGGTAATAAGAAAGGAATTTTAATATGAAAAAACGTATTTTCTATTGAGGCAACGTATTTTAAATTTGCTGTCACATGGTTTTGAAATATATCTGATAAAAATATTCTAACTCTTCCCATACTTAGGAATGTAATGGGCGCAGTTCAAATTGTCAAGGTTCTACTGATTTTAATTTCGTTTATCCGTCGGAATTTTTTCCGCAGTCTGCGCCTGATGAGGAGCGCTGTTGTGAAATTAATTGGTGTGCCTATAGAAAGTGAATTCAAATGCAGTGGCGGAGTGGTTTGAAGCAATGTTAATTGGCAGAGCGCGCGTTAATGAGTCTGCGAACGTGAAAGCGGTTGCGCTGTATTCATTCATAATAAAGTGACAGGTTGAGCACGGGTACCAACTCTGCAGATGTTGATCATACCAAGGCACTGTGAATGAAAAAAAAATATTTGATCCATTTTTTGGAATTTTAAATGTACCTGATGGTTACATGAAATACATTTAATCCCATTATATCAACGATTGATCAAGCGATATTTCAGCTTTAAATATTGCGCGTGTCTGCGTACAAAGTTGTTTGTTCAATGAACTGCTTCGGATAACGTCCGTCGCGGAATAGCGACTAATGGGGGTTTATTCTTCTACAGTGGCTTAGTAAGCATGGCCTCTGTCACCTACGTCACAGTTTGGATTTGAGACACCTTGTCCGGTTAACCCAGGCAGAGATTGGCCTTGGAAGAAGATGGTTTGGTGATGTGATTGGTAGCATACCTGTTCGGCAATCGGGAGATCCGGGTTCAAATTCCGGCCGAGCAAGGCCGTACCCAGCATCATAACTAGGGGGACAAGCCATGGTCTAAGGGGGGGCAAGCCAAGTTGTGACATTTTAGCATGGAGAAGGTGAATGAAACAAACATTTTTAAGAAAATTATGACAGCGTTTTATTAGTTTATGAGATTATTTCCTCGAAAAAATAGTTTTATTTTAGTTACATATCTTATACTAAGACATATAATTTTTCGTGGGTTTCAAGAAAATTTTTATGAATACTTTCTTTTCAATTCTTCTTCTTAATGAAGAGGGAATTACAAGTTGGGAGGGGAGACAGACGGTGTTATATGTCCATCTAAACCTACCTTCACCAGTAATGCACTTTCATTATAATTATGTGATAGTCATATATTCCGACTGATTAATGTTAAATAATTTCTTTCCTCTTTACAGGTAATTTCCATTACTGACCCCACTGAATGGCCCATCGCCAATGGTAAAGTAATCATTTTATCTTCATGCATAGAGTAAGTTTATTTTGAATTATAAATGGTAAATATTGCCTAAATTGGCAGCGTTAAATATACACACCCGATGTTAAGCCCGTTAAGAGGTCACTATTACAGTGAAGATCATTTTAAACATTGATCGAGGCGCAAAACTTATCAGGTCAAATATTTTTAATCATATTAAAATACTATTTCCATAAATGTCAAAGTGCTTTATATGTATCGGCTCTTCATGGCGGTTAAATTGTTCTAATTTTATCTTAAATTTTGAATTAAATTGATTTTTCTCCTTACTAGGCCAGAAATCATAATCCTCCATCCTCTAATGGCTCAGAAGTTGGTATCCAATACTTTGATTTAGTTTCAGTTTCGGAAATGACATTAGCATAAATTTTGCATTTCGTTATTTTTTTGAGTGATTTGTAGTATGTGATGTAAAAAACACTTATCTTTCTCAATTTTATTAGCAGTGAAGGGATTATCTATAGAGGGCAGATATATTCTATCCGGCGATAACCGGCGTCGACATTAGCCTACTCCTAACGAAAGGCGCCTAGGGGACAACAGTTTAACGTCCCATCCGACGGATGAAAAGGCACTCAAGCAGGGGCAGCCTCTATAAAATCCCTCCCGTCCTATCTCTACTATTTTTTTACGAATCACTGAAATGGCACCATTCATTTATGATAACCATGTATTATGTTGACATGGTGCTGAATGTTAATTCGTCGTTGGTTGCCGGCATACATTTTGAAATGAAACTGTATCGGAAAACGGTGTTCTGGAAGAGAGTTGCCTATGGGCTACCGGAATCATCGGCAGATCTATCACGGGTAATCGTCACGTCGGAAAATATTTGTAGGGGGCTGTAGACCCCAAAGTCCCTTCCCCCTCTAGTTACATGCCTACCATCTCCTCGAGCTTACCATGCGTTAGTTATATTAACCTTAATGATAGTTATGGTACGTAGGAGAGGAATCGCACACGGTATAAAGATTGTATTCTACCCATGTGTCTGCTGCGATAAGGGTCCCGTCCCGGCAGCTGTGGGATGGGAGTTGTCTGATGGGAGGGTTGCAAGCTATCCCTCCACCACGTAACCACCTACCTCCTTATCGATTTGTGCGAATTGCGGGTCTGCCTGCACGGCGTTGTCAGGGGGGGGGGGGAGGGACCTACGGGGAAGGCTGTCTCGGGCCAAGTATGGAAGTGAGGGGATAGAGTGTAGCAGGCACTGCTTACCCTGTAGACTAGGCATGGGCGGTACTTAAAAAAGTACCGGTATTTTTGCGATGAGTATTAAGAAGCAATAATAGTACTCCCCCGGTAGTACCGGCGAAAAAATACCGGTATACCGGTACTTTCGTAAATAATTAAGTATATTAATAAGTAGAAAATAAACGTTCGCATTACCCTAATTATCCGGTATTTCGGCAAATCAGAATACCAGGTAGAGGGATACACTGAATAAGTCAAATATTAAATTAATATATTGGAGGCCTGATTATATGATGATAAGAAGGGTGATAGCGACGTAGTTTTCGTCGAAGGCAACGTCATGCAAACGATTTCAGTGCATACTTTTTAAGTTTTGGTGTTTTACTTGTGTATTATAAGTGAGAAGTTCTCTCGGGAACGCCATAAGGTGAGTGCTTCAATTCATTTCGTTTCAACGCTGTCGAAGTACCGGCCATACCAGTACCGGTATTTTTGGTACCGATACGGTAGTACCGCTTTTAAATACTGGCCGGTACTACCGGAATAGAAAAAAAATAGTACTCGGTACTACTGAATACCGGTATTTTTTGCCCATGCCTGCAATTCCGGCAGTGAGCAAGCGAGAAAATTACAGTAAAACTTGCTTATAAAGAATTTCAGGGGACCATCTTTCTGTTTTGCTATGAACGGTATTTAGTTATAAACGCAATAGGGATTTTGCCATGTACATCTTAGTATTGCCAGCTAATATTCTGTGAATCATCTTTATTTAAGCAACAGATTAGTAAAAATTAACCAACGTCCCAATCTTTCCTTTGAATTGCTGTAAAGGTAAGGGTTTTAAGATCAGCTGTAGAAATATGTGGCGATGAACAGCCGTGAGAACAGGTGATGATAAGGTAAGGAGCGGTTAAGTGGCGAAGGTTGGGTTAATTTATTCATAAAAGAGGAAATAATTCCCCAATGGACAAAAGAATAGTTCGTAATAGCGGGGTTTTCGTAACATCCAAATTCGTTGCATTCGGAGAAATTAGCATTGGCGATTGTAGGAAAGTCCAAGAAAGCGGAGTCTCATCTCGTGATAGGCGGCGTTTCGTTACATGCGTGATCGTTATAAGCGAGTTTTGCTGTGGTATTAAAGAATTATACCTATTTAGATGGATTTGCATGAAGTATTTACGAAGGTTTTGGCAGTACATCCTTCTTTCTTGGACTTACGTCTTCAATTCACAATATGGCCTAATCCCTTTAATTCTGTCTGAAAATCCTGGTCACTGCCTTCATCGCTCTCGTTTACCCATCATTATTTCCTCTCAATACTGTTTTCAACATCCTCTTCCCGCTCAGTACTCGCTCCATCCAAACCATCTGTCTCCTTCCTATCTCATATTGACGCTAATTCTCCTCACCCACCATGTCCAGCACTTTGTCGTTGGTCTTCCTTTACGTCAACTTCACCATT
The DNA here is from genome assembly GCF_921293095.1 of Ischnura elegans. Classification (NCBI taxonomy): domain Eukaryota; kingdom Metazoa; phylum Arthropoda; class Insecta; order Odonata; family Coenagrionidae; genus Ischnura; species Ischnura elegans. Next base: position 53,199,454 of record NC_060254.1, on the reverse strand, counting down.
TCCATTCTTTTCCACACACAAATCTCTCACGCCTCCAGTCATCATTGTCCTCCTTCTCAAGTTTCCATTTCTCCGCACCATAAAGCACTACACTTCCTATCAGACGGTGCATGAGTCCTTCGAGATGTAGCCGCAGAGGAGACGCAGGAGGTGAAGTGAACGCATAGGAAGGGGAACGGCGAAGTGCTGGACATAATAAGCGAGGAGAGGAAACTTCAAGACGGTATACGAAGGAGACAAAAGTTTTGATGTAGGGAGTGCTGAACTGGAAAAGGATGTTAAAATCAGTGATAGAAGGAAGTATATTTGGTAAACGAGTGCAAGGAAGAGAATAAGATTTATTGAAAGAATAAAATGGAGTAGGCCTCATTGTGAACGGAAGAAAGTCCCATCTGGGCTGGCTCTGATAATTCTCAAAACTCTCCGTGGAAACCTACCATAGAATACCACCACCATCTTAACATCCGAATCGAGGTGAGTCTCCGCTTCCTTGGACTTTCCTACAATCGCCAATGCTAATCCGAATGCAATGAATTCGGATGTTAATATTGGAGGGAGACCACCCGGCTGGAAGCCCGAATAGCCTTTTTTGAACATATTCGCCGGGAAAGCATCAGATTTTACTTCACTACCATAGAATACTTCAATATATTTTTGAAAATTATCTCAGCCCAGTACGTCCACCACAATCTGTTCCCTTCGCAGTTTTGATTTTTTCGCTAAAGGAGTCGCCAATCCTATTCGAGTGCTTGCACACCTTGAAATATTTAGTTTTCTTGGATAAATCTTTTCAAAATCTTATTTTATCTCGAGTTAATATGATTTTTTAACTGTCGAGAAAATGGTAGAGCAAGTTTTTCATATTTGCAGCTAAATATTCCTATACTAGTCTGCTATTTCTACCAAGATAATTTCATGATATTGGCGTAATTTTTAAACTAATATTTTGTTATTCAAACATAATCTTAAGGAGGAGTATTGACAAGGATGAGCGGGAATGATGCGCTTTTTTAATCGTATGGATATATCTCGCAGTCCTGATTTCAGGCATATATCCCTACTAGGTGTTTTTTCCTTCCTTCACCTGGGAAAACCGAGTATTGGGGAGTTTTAATTAAAACTCATTCATTCCTACTCTCTCCCGAACCGCACGCAGATTGTTTTCACAGCTCAGTTCGGCCAGTGGTTTTTAGCCACCTCCCCCTGCCGCCCCTGCTTCACTTCTACTGACCTCTCTCCAGTAGAACCCACACGCTGAGGGCAAACAGTACGCAGCGCACATCGTCAACTCTTCTACTGCGTTGTATTTAGCTGGGTAGCCTTCTCTCTATGATTAGCTATTCCAACCGCACCGAATTACCCATGTTAAAGTGGTCTTACTTAAACGTTAGATGAATGGCAAAAGGAATAATTCTTCGTTGAAACTTTCGCGTGTACTCATGTTAAATAAAAACGTTTGGGCTATGTCACCGCGTTAATTTTTAGGTGGCCCGTAACCGGAAAAACAATCAACAACCTCCTCCTCCAGCCTCCCGCTTCTCTCCCTCCACCCCCTGACACGGATACCTATATATATGAATTTAAATTCCTACCTCATCTGATTCCCTTGAGAAAGCTACCAGCATCAGTCGGGAAACGTTGGGGCCACCCACAAAAAATGATGCTGCGATATACCCCAAAAGTTTTTAATTAACGAGAGAAATAATATCTGTTTGGAGTGGTGACTACATTGTTGGCTTCCCAATCTATCGGTCTGGGTTCAAATCCCGGTGGTGGCAGAGATATTTTTTCAGAGGCTGCCCAATCCTTGCTTGAGTGCTTTGTGTCGGGCACTTACCGCAAGACATTCCCTCCGTCACTGGAATTGACGAACGAAAAGGTGTAGAGTTAGAGCGGTGGTCAATTATGAATGATAAAAATTTTCAATTTATTGGCAAATTATCCGTCAATCGTCAGTTTTACCTTAGATACATATAAAGTTACCCAGTGAATTAAGGACTTATAGTGAGTAAATGCTATATATGTGTTGATATTGCCTACCAATCATGCCGAGTGGTGGAACATATGCTTTGACCTGTCAATGAACTCGGGTCTGTCCACCTACGGAGAGAAAAGGACCGTAATCACGTGGCCATACTAGTCCTCAATTTATTTTCGTGGCTTAAAAAAAAATCCATTGATATTTCAAGTATAGGTGAGGTGCAAAGTTTTAAAATAAAACACAATGCTATCCTTGCAAATAAAATTATTTTTATGATTATTCCCCTAAGTCCTTTCTGATTAAAGAAAAAAAATATCGCTCAAAAATTTTATGGCACTCAATCAATGGAAAAGATATTCTAAAAATAATTTTTTCCCAAAATTTCGAGTGTTATTGCCATTAAGTTTTTAATATCTCATTGGCATGCATTGCCTATCTAAAGTTCTGCTGTTTTTTTGTTATTTTAGATGAGAATTCATAAATAGTGGTATCTTCAACACTATTGTTGTGAATGGTAATATTGCCATCCGGCATACAGGGGATCTCGGCTCTTTATCTCGTAAGTATCGGTTTCAGCGCATTGGAACCTTCATTGCAGTCTCTTAACCTTTAAACGCTGGTTGATAAGCTAGCGAAATTTTCCTTTGGGGAAATTATTGAGGCGATGAATAGGAAAGGTACTTGGAGTTTACAAGAATAGTTTACATTCCAATGCATAAATACTAATAAATTAGGTTACAGTTACATTTGAGAAGGATGATGTGTTAAATCACTTTAAAGCTACAGAATTGTTGACTTTTCTTTCGTTACACTCTTTAATCTCCTTTTGAGTTTTTTTCACTGCTTTGAAAATGTTTCTCTGGTAAATGCCTCTTTTTCTGATATGAGGACACCGCAGTGTTTTTTAAAATGTTTTAGAGACTTCACTTATTGATAAAAATGTTACATGGTAAAATTTTTAAAATCTTTCAATGATTATTATCGGTAAACGTCCTTGAAGCTATCGATGAAATATCCACCCAATCGTAACGTAAAGTAAAACGGGACAATGATGTCTCCATGCTTCTGGGTTTCACCGCGTGGATTTTTTTTTGCGGCGACAATTTCTCCGGTATTCCAACCGGCGTCTTCAGGTCGACGGGAATACCGGAGAAACTGTCGTCGCAAAGAAAATCCACGCGGTGAAACCCAGAAGCATGGAGACATCATCTAGACAACGTCGCGGAAAACTACGTATCAAAACGGGACAATATGAATGATTGGATTATCTCTAATGCTGTTTGAAATGAATGCAAGGCCACAAAGTTCTCTCTCTCTCTATATATATATCTCATCTTGAATCACTTTTTAAGTCTCATTTGCACGTCTCAAACGAGACTTCGCGATTTCTATCTCAGAGACGAGGCCGCTGTTCTGTACGAAGAGTCTTATTTCAAGCCTTCTCTGCGAATTCAAAGGCGTGTGTATAGACAGCGCCCCCTCCCCTCCCCCATAATCCTTCCCATGATCCTCTCTTTGCCTCTCGGGAATCGCTTTGCATCGCAGTCGTCACCCATCCGTTCCGAATATCTTTTGTTTCTCTTCCTTCATTTCCGACGCCAGAGCCCTCCCCCCTCCTTCTCTCCTTCAATATCGAACCGCAGAAACCGATGATGGGTTTGTTCAATTAATGACGATCTCAATCCGAATTTTGAAGGACTCGGCCATTATCCCGAAAAATATTCCGCCTCAATTTTTCGTCGCAGTCGAGGTGAAAACTTAGTCGAGTTGAGACTTGCATGGAAACTGAATCTTACTCGTATGCACTTTGGAACTTTAAAAGTAGATAGACATTGATGGAAAGGAGATAAGAATAAGATTTAAGTAGATTTTTGATATAGGAACACATTTATTTGAAGGACCCAAATGTTATTGAATTAATAGAGCATTATAGATATTCTAAAGTTTGACACTAGTTCGAGTTATGTGGGTTTTATGTATAAAGAGTTGTAGTAGTTAATTTCACTTTCACTTGAGTTTGACTTTTTGTAGGCTTTTATTTAAATAATAGTTTAAGAGATAAAACTCCCAGATTAAATTTGAATCTAAGGTATAAATAGACGACCCTTTTCCGTGAAAATGACAAAAACAGAATTTTTATACTTTATGTACTTACCTAATGGCAACAGGTCATCAAAAATATGCCTCCTCCAAAGATTTAGCCTTTCTATTAAGGTCGCTTTCAGAAATTGAACAAAATTAGATTTTTACCTTGTTACTTCCGAGTGCAAAATGTATACGAAGTATAATATTTTAATTGCGCTATCAGGACGCTTAGATTTACCATGACTTCGGCGGGGGTTTATACACTGAAAACTCCCATTGCTTTGGCCCACAAGAGTAACCAATAGATGGACATATCACCACTCACCAACAGCAGAAATGGGCAAGAACACAAGAATGAAAGGAAAGATACACACTCACACGATAGCTGAAGGGGCAGGACATGTGTTTCGGGGTTCGCTGACCCCAAGTGAAATAAGCCAATGTGGTCGATACACTACTTCATTCATTCACATCAGGGATGCCGGCTTAAAAAAATATTGGGGGGGGGGCCAAACCGGGGATTTTGCCCCGAGAAATTGTATAAGTTGTGAGCTTTAAGTTTTTTTAAAGCGTTTTAGAAGAGTCATACGATCGACATTAGAACCCTGATAACTCTAATCTCGATATTTAGACATTCCGGGGAAAATCGACAAGCCTGGCACATTTTTTCCTCACACCATAACGAATTTTCGAGGGGGCTCAGGACCCCTCTGGCGCCACAGATTCGCACGATGTATTCGCATTCACGGCATTTATTCGAGTTATTATGAAGAGACAAGCTGATGTATCACTAAAATAATTCGGTGGACTACTAAAAACGACCATAGGAGCAGCAAACCTAAATATGTTCACAACCCCAAGCCGAAAGTGAACTGGACAGAAATAGGTTAAGGTATACATGATATAATGTCTGTAAAAAAAACGCAAGATACCAGAGTTTGAGGAGCTCTATCGTCCAAACGAGGCAATGAATTTCAATGCAACAAAAATCAAACGATAGAAAATTTATTTCTACGTTGGATCATTTACTTTTGAAAAAATTCTGTCGCATAGTATTTATATAAAAAAGTACCCTTTTTTTGCGCGTAAATTCAAGTTGCCCGACTTTGAGCGCTTGGTATTCCCACTGTTTTCGTTTGAATGACTTGGAATTTTCTTATAAAAATGACAGATCTATTGTTAACAGTTTTCAGCAAACAAATTGTTTATACCACGAGAATTGACGAATTTATTTAGCAAGTAGTTATTCCGTGAAAATAGTGGTATTTGCATTCCATCTAGCCGGATCAATCAAAAAATCGTGGCCTGTAGGTACAAGAAGGTTGCCGACCCCTGGCTCCATACAAAAAAAACTTAGATCGATGACTACCCCTTATGATTATTACTTTTGAGTGCATAACCTGGATAATCCGGAGTTTTTTTTAAGGGCGCACGTAAAATCCACTTTCGGAAATGAAGAAAGATCCACACGATTCGGGTCGACGTTCGCGTCTTTACCTCACTCACGCAGTCGTCACTTCTTTTGTTTCTGTCCCCTCTTCCACCACCCTCAATTGCATTCGTCTTTGGTGGGTGGCGTTGTCTCCTTATCCATGCTGCTTGTAGAGGGGTGGGGCGTCATATCTTTCCCCTCTGGCATACTGGTACTGCCACACCCCTTTTTTCCTCAACTCTTTTGCTCGTGGAGTTGTCAGAGACCCCGGAAATTGATTCCGCCGATGCTATATTTCCTCGGCTTCGCGGGAGTGTGAGATGCGGAGGAGCGGGACGCTGCGACGCCTTGGCTGATGCGACGCCGTTACTCGCTATCATTTCGTCTTCGCCGTGGAAATTGAGAGAAAAATTGGAGGGAACGGGGAGCGGGATAGGCGTGAATCTTATGAGGTGTTGATAGTTAAAGAGGAGAGGAGACGAGAGACAGAGTAGATACCTTAACCAAAGGGTGTAGTTAAGGGGGATAATTCATATATATTACAGGAGAATATAGGGAGGGCTACTTAAAGGATCACAGGTTCTTAAGGCCGTTTTACACGGTACACGGAATTGCGCAATCTAACGTACGTGCGAAGGCGCAATAAAAATTGCGTCGTGTAAAGTGGTGAATTGCTATAACACATGTGAGAATGCGTGGATGCGAGACGGCAAAATAACCCCTGTTCTAATTTCGTTCATGCATTCGCGCAATTCCACGTCATTTTAGAAATTAATGCAACTATAACCTGCGCCATAACTATAATACAACCATAGTACATAGGAAAACCATAGTACAATTTGCCAAAATAGTAAATAATGCAACATTATATGTAAATATTTCAATTATAATCGAAGTCCGGAAACCCAATGTTGGTACTCAATGTAGATGCTGGAAATTTTCTTAATAATTGATCGCTGTATCCTCATCGTCGCGCTGTAGATATACTTCAAAATCGATTGACAAACGAGCGGATTGACAGAATAAATGAAGCTACTACCGCACGGATTGGAGCTGTCTCCATATGGTCCTCTGGGTAATAACTCATAGGTTAATGGAATTTTTCTGCAGTTAATATAATTTCACGGCCCTATTCAATACATTTCTTCATCTGAAGATAATAAACATGTTTTGAAACAGGTCGTTCAATTAAAGTATTTGTTGAAAATTTCTCCAGATTTGGTCTGAAGTATCTCTATATATTATAATTATTATGAACGTATTATCCCAATTAAGGTAGGTTTCAATGGAGTAATTAAGAATAAGTTGCCCCTTCCTCCATGTACTTCTTTCTTAAATTCACTATAAGGCTTACTCCTTTTCATTCTATCTAAAAATCCTATTGTCTTCCGTCCTTTCCCTCATTTACCCAACCTTATACACTTCAACACCCTCTTCCCGCTCAGTACTAGCTCCATCCAAATTTTATGTCATTTTCTAGGCGAATAAGTTAAATGTCAATCTTTTTAATAAATTCCACTATGGTATTCCGCAAAAAACCGTTATCAAACACATACTGATGATCTCAGACCGTTGTAACTTGGTTAGGTGGTTAGAAGCGAATTATGTCGGCATAGAAAGAGTAGATACCTTAACCAAAGGGTGTAGTTAAGGGGGATAATATATGTATATATTACAGGAGAAAGTAATTGCTGAAAAACGCGTATTTGGTCGTAACAGAAGAGATAATGATTCCTAACGTGACCTAATATATATGCGTAACGTAATCAAATTTTTTTCCACGTGTTTTTCTTACCGTGCATATTGGTGTCTAATTGGTTTTCTGTGGAAAATCATAGTATACTTTGCCAAAATAGTAAATAAAGCAACATGGAAATTTATTTTATTACCCATGGAAATATCGGTTAAGTGAAATGTTATAAACTCCTCATGTATTCTCCTAATCATTATCTGCTCGAGATGTAGTGAGCTCGAATAAACTAATCCAATCCCAAATAAATCATTTTTAAATATCTTTTAAAATCATTTTTTACTTCATCGCTGTATTTTAGGGAGTACATCATAATTGATAATGATTTAATGCTTACTGTAAGAAGCTGCTTCTATCATGATAGCAGTAATAAATTACTTTTTCACGGAATACAATACAATTCAAGGAATTCACTGTTGGTACTGGTAATAATGTGTTATAATTAAGTAGCTTATTTATTGTAACCGCTGAGCTGTTTTTCTCCTGACATGTTCATGTGTACCCAATTCCAATTCTTTTATTTTTGCTTATTTTCCTTATTATGCTAATACCCCATTTCTTTATGTCGTTCTTGCATGGAATACTCGGTTCTGAATAAATGCGTCGTCAGTTTTGCTTGTCAGTAATTGAGCCGGGGACATTTTGTGCCGGCCAAGAGATGGTGGATAACGGTTAGAAATGAATTTTTGTGAGAGAAAGTGCTAAGTAAATGATATTTGAGCCTAAAAACATTTTCTGAAGCTTTAATGAGAGTCTTTTGCAGAACGGCGCCGGTTGAATTGAGGAAAAGTAAATAAGGACATAGAATAGCTTAGTCGGGCGTCTGGATTTCTAGGAAACGCTTACGACAGAATGACCGGACGAATTTTTATAGGTACTTGGATTGCGCGGGTAATTTCCCTATTTCTTGGTTCTTTAGGAAGCAGCACGTATTACTCAATACCTCAATTGACTCGGCATTGGAAAAGGGAAACGATAAAGCAATGGGGAGTTCAAATTCTACGAACTGTACGCAAATTTCACTTTCCCATTTCTCTCGAAAGTAGTCAAGGTCGTGAAAATAGTTTGTGTAGCATTTCAAATGCAAAGAGGGTGCAAATCCGAGAGTCATCGTATCTAGTGAGATTTACCCGGAGGTAATTCCTCCGTCACCTTTCGAGGAAAGCAATGCTTGCGGCCCTCGTAAGCATAGTGAGTTGTAAAACTTAGCATGGCAGGGAAATATTGTCGCGTTTATATAATTTTCTTGCAAAAAGGTTACGTAATATTTCGTAATTGCCATTCACACTCGACTTAGTCCGTGCACTTAGTGAAAAAGCCCTACTCAAGCACTTTTCATACTAAAGCACTGCTCTAAGTAATTCTGTTGTGCTTTCTAAGCTATTTCTGTCAATAATTTCATTCTTTTTTATTTAATTTCGGTTTAACGCTGTTTCCTAATTATTTGCTGCAAGAACTAAAATGGAGATACTTGATAGATTTGTGATTTTTTCCAGTGGTTATGACTACACTGGATTAGCTGTTAATAAAGGCTTTGAGAGTGATTAATTTCAAACCTGCAGCGTGAACAAAGTTAATTACTTATTGGTCACTAGGGGGGAAAAATTACCCGACCTGAGAATCGAATGACAAAAATATGGGTTTCCTATCCTGATGCCATGCGCCTATGCAATATGTTGATGGGGTAATTGTATGTTCATACTGCCACCTGTCAGGCCGCATTTTTAACCTCTGATTTCTGACGTCTTCCATTTACCAGAGCACCGCTGTCCTTGTCCTTTTTCTTTAATATTTTTCTATCCCTTTCTTTCCTTACCTGTGAATTTATTTGTATGTTTGCGCTGAATGCGTCATGTGAACGAATAAAGTGACATACATATGAGGTGAGATACCAAGGGGTACAGGTGATTTTTCTCAACAGATATAGGTAAAGTTAATTGTTAGAAGAAATACTCAAAAACTGGTTGCCAAGGGATACGAGTGAGTGTCTATTCTGTACTGACATCGAGCGGAAACTCGAATGCAATGCTAAACATCTAATTGATCTCGTTTGTTTTTTATACCTAATTTCTGTACCTAACTCCATGTAGAAAAAACAAATCACTTGTACCCCTTGGCTTCTCACCCATTCATATATTATAGCAGTAGATAATTTAAAATTTTTGTTAACTATAATTTTAATTTACTAATTTTTAATGTACTAATTTCTTCTAATTCTACAGTTACTTCTATCTAAAGGCAAGATTCTCCATTTCCGCTCTCATAAATTTTCAAATGCAATAAAAAAAACTAATGTAAATTGCAGTGAAATCTCGATTAATTTGACAATCTTACCCTAAATCATCAAGAAAAGAACACATTTATTCATGATAACGACAGTGCTATTGACTTCCTTCATTGAGGTGGGACCTGCTTAGCTCTTTTAAGTCGAAGCATCGTTGGACAGGGTGAGAAAGCAGTTCTCATGGTACATCATTACGTCCAGTCGTTCTGTAGCGCTTTTTAAGAGTGGCGACGATAAGCCTTATTGGGACTATCGGAGAGAATTCCGAGAAATGAGCTTTCCGAGGCGACCGATGGCATTCGGGTTAGGTGATTGATGAGCTTCGTAGGCGTCGCTGGTGGGTGGTGCAAGACTTGGGGTTGGATGGGAAAGCGGACAGAGAAAATAAGAAGGGCTGGTCGTGCTTGTTGAATGGTTTGGAGGTTGGAATGGGGGTGGTGGGTGAGAAGGCATTTCTAAAGACGTGAAAAAGTTGATCGCTGTCTCCTTCACGGTTAGAATGTATGGGTGGTGTGTATTACTATAGAGTCGCCTTGATCGAGTGAACAGCTGAGAATATGGCCCAGGAATAATTCTGTATGCAAGGAACCTCATTTTTCGTGTCCTTGACGTTAACCCAAATGCTTTGCGAATAAATGGTCTAATACGAATGATCAGTTCCTTCTCTGCGTGAATATAAAAATGTGATTTCACTTCAAGTTTTTTAAATAGTAATTTATGTCGGACTCAATTGCGGAAAGAAAAGTGGATGAGTATATTATCCAATTTATGTAAACCAGGAAATTAGACTTTATTGTCAATCTAATTTAACTTATGAATGCTTTACGTCATTTCTACTTCCATTTGATATCTTTTTCGCCGGCATGAAACGTCAGAACAAGTTTTCCAGGTCTTTTCACTAGAATATGCTGTTTAATTCCTATTCGATCGAGTGAACCTCTGAGAATATCTGCCGTGGAGTAATTCTTAATGCCTTTCAAATCATTTCCTATCATAATTACGTGGCTAATTGTCAAGACTCCTTGTTCAAATACAGTTTAGCTGGCAGAGGAATTAGTGTTCTCCACCTTATACCCTCTTGCTGAGAGATATTTAAAAGATGTATTTTGAGAAGTAGCCACGTGAGAGGCGATTTGAAATTTATTGAAACAGATTGTGTGATTAAAAGTTTTCTGGCAATTTGTAATTAAATATTATTAATTGAATATAACCCCAATTGTAATTCGCATTATGATTTTTTTACCTCAATCAAAACAAGGGTTACCAACTTCCTCTTGGGAAAAAATATGGGAACAGGTTTGCCATAATAGTGGCTTTGAATAACTTCCATATTTTCAATTTTCTCGTACATAATTTTGCATGCACTCCATGATATACGGAGTTACTAAATGCTTAACTCCGTTAAAAATGATGTAATGTGCCTACATAATATGTTTATTTATTGCACCAAGAAGCCGATAATGCGGATACTAGGGCTCCTGTAAAACTCATAAAGTTTGATAGCGCTGTATGCATCCATAATTTTCCAAATTAAATTAATAAGTAACTTGCTTCTTGAGGTTTTTAACTTTTGTTTTATCTCGATGTGCCGAATCAACACCAAGTTATGCTGATGTTTAATGGAAATAAAATTATATTCCTTTCTCTGTAGAACGGCGTTTGAATACAGAATATTGGTAGCGTATAGAAACTCCATCATCGAGAGAACAGCTTAAAATGTCCCCCGTGAGTAATTTTGTCGATACGTATTCAGAGACCCACATTTTTCGTGTACTTGTTGGTTAAGTTTTTGTTCCGCCATGAACATCGTAACGTAATGCATTTCTATAAGAGATATGATCATTCAAGTCGCGTGAAACACGTGTGGTATTACTTGGAAACTTCTTTCTATTCTTTCGGAAATTTTGAATAGATCATCGTGTCCGAATAATGGAACACTCTTTTTCTAACTGCAAAAACGTTCGCGTTCCTCCCCATCAACTGATATAGATGACGTGTGAGCTTGAATGCTCAAACGTATTGTTTTTCATGAAAGGTCTATCAAGGTGAAGGATAGAACGTTTTAATATCTCATAAAATGGCGCCCGTAAATGCGTTTCGGGGAATATATTCACCTACGCTTTTGGTTTCGTGCTCTTGACACTGTTAAACGTTTTCTTGGTGTGTATTTTGTGGGATGCATTACAGGAAAATAGGTCAAAGGCAGAGACACCACGAATTATTGTGGTTCATTCCTCGCATGTTAAGTCTAGGAGAAATATGTGAAACTGGAACAGTCAACAGATGTCGATAGAGTACGCCCTTTTTTATCTTCCATTTTATAAAAGTTTATGAAGAGATCGATGAAATTGGTATGTCGGTGATTATGTTTTTGCCGGAAATTGAATTGGAATACAATGTGACTTTCCCCGAGATTTTTTAATCACTCTCTCACTGATTTAACCCCAAGGATGGCTTTTGCAGGTGAGGGTAGAGCTCACCCCAGACTTGGCCACAGGTGTGTAAAATTTTCACGTTCAGGGCGGGGGAACATCATCTTCCTCTGGCCCACCTCTCACTAGGCTATCCCTATCATAAAGATTTGGGCATTTGAAATTTATGAAAAATGTCAGTCTCATTCATTCAAAATTTTCGAATCGTATGTTAAACGATTAAGAACTATTTAATTTGCTTTTACTTCCAATACATTGCTGTTTGTTAATCGAAAAGGTAGGTTACTATTCATTTATTTGAATACACAATTGAGTACCACCCAAATGGACCACCTAGATTGTTTCTCATTGAAATAAAATAGAAGTAGGCTGCAAGCATAGGTAGATCAGTGTGGAAGTGATACATTATGCATTTTCGAAATACACTTGAACTCATTTTTTATTATTACTTATGTGTTAAAAGAAGGAGCGGATCGTAAATTCGAATTACTCTTTATGTTCACATGAGGCGAATACTTTTTCACACCCTTTGATTTTCGTCTCTCTATTTTTTACCGTAATAGTGGATATACTTTTCAAAGTAATAAAATTCTCATGGGAGGTCTCCCACTGCAATACGCTAGTGGTGTATTTTTATCCTTTCTAAATAACCTACTCTTATGTGCCGAAACCAAACCCTTAAACGGCGTCGGGCCAGTAGTCCTCGCCTCAGATTTCCGAGGCCCTTTGTGGGCCAGGCCTCCCTTGAAGGAGCCTTTGCCATTCAGAAATGGAGCGGTTGGGATTTTAATGGTCCCCTCATGCGCCTTGAAACCCGTTCGCCTCACCGTGTGTGTCCAATCCAACCTCCGTCATCGCCTCTTCTGCTGATTTCACTACACAGGTCCCTACTGCCAACTTCTACTCGTCATTCGCGCCTGTTGTCGAGCCATGTGAGTGCATTTGGATAATCCAGCAGAGGACGTTGTGGAAGCAGTTGCGTTCGAGTAAATTCGCTTCCTGCTCGTGTATTATACCTTCTATGGCACACTAGCGAAGTAAATCCTACGGAAGTCTATCCAATTATTTAAGCCTGTCCAATTTCGCATTGCTTCATGGAACAGCAATGATTATCCTCAGACGGCTCAAAAGTTCCTCTCGACCGGTCGTACTTTGTCTTTTATTTGGTAGAGAACTGCTCATTTGAAACGCATGTTATCATCTTGATTTAATATTAATTTTCAGAGTAGAGCATAGTGAACATTTGCCTGTGTCACAAATATAAAAAAGTAGCTAGGAGATGGTAAAGTTTTCAAATTTTTTAAAGGAGAATTAATGGAAGGAAAATCAGCCAAATTATTTCCAAATATCCAGCAAAGTTATTTGTATCTTTAAGTCATTATAATATTAATCCTTGTTTAAGTTAGATATTTGATGTGGTTCGACTGCGGAATCCTATATTTTAATATTATGGGCTAAAAGTTTGAAAAATTCTAGGACTTAATACGTTACATACATATGTAGTACGTACGGCTGTGTTTAAATCCTTCGTAAATTTAACGGAATTTTTTTACTTCCTCGGCCATGAAGTTAATAATTCTCTTTGGTATCATGCGATTTCGCGAAAGTAACATCGAAAACATGACTTTATTAAATCAAAAAATGTATGAAGACATTCCGAAAGTGTAAAATTTATGCAAGTTTATATTATTATTATAGTTTCCCATTCCTTATGAACAAATTATAAGTTATTAACTTTAATAGGCTAGTTAAAGTGATGTGGTTTATTTCAGGTGGAGATTCGAACTACGGACGTTTGGAATTTCTGGCCACTTAGCAGAAAACTACGCATTACAGGGTCTTTAATTACCATGACATTTTGTTGAGCTCCAAATGGGCAGGTATTAGCCCCTGGCGGTCTATTAAGGATGGCAACACGAGGGAATATGAGCTTCAAAGAACCCTTTTTCAAAAGTTGAACGGCATACCAGCATTAACGATTGGCGGTAAATATGAATATTTAGATCACGTGGTGATGAAATTCACATTAATTGCCACGAGAAACAATTCCCCTGGGAAGGGAATCGAACCAGGTACTACGCAGGGCAAGACCAATTTTTTCTCTGGGCAATTAATGCCAAAGTAAAATGAGTAAACAGGAAAACGAGAATTCTCGTTATCCGTCCCTAACGCATGGCTCAGGAAAAACGAAGATTATCATGAACTGTACGCAACGCGTTAAGGATTGATGCAGCAGTTACCTCACTGAAGACGACTTTTTCGGCTCTTCCGCACTTAGCACATTTTGCCTGCCTCGGTAGATAAGAACGTCCGTTTTCCGCACAGTGCCCAAAGCTGCCTTAATTGCGACTGCCCATATTTTGTACATTACTCCTAACCGCGAGCTTCCACAGCTGGCGTACTGCTGCCAACAGCGAATGGTCTTCTCTCAGATTTTAAGTAGGTATATAGTTATATATATCTGGTCCATACAGGAAGAAAGCACACTTGCTTTTTGTAAAAAAAAGTAGTTTGCTTGCTGGCGAGGCATATATCAGACATACCTGGCCAAACCAAAAAACCAACAGCACAGCTCCAGCTCGTTGATGAAGCCTATCTCAAGAGGAACCCATATGCCGGCATCCTACCCTGAATGTGTTCTCACGAGGGAACTGCTACTCATCTGCTACTGGTCATTTGCGGAATTTAGACGCATGGTTTAGTGACCGTTTTTCCCACATTTTGACGATCATAAAATGCGCGGAATACAAATGCGACCGACTTACTTGGTTATCGAACTTTCAGAGAATTTCTTTCACAAATCGAACCATCTGCTGATCATTTGCGGAATACAGACGTACGGATTAGTGGACCATTATTCCACATTATTTTGAAGGTCATAAAATGTGCGGAATTCGGATGCGATCGAATATTTTGGGGTAAATATTTTGGGAGTTGCTCTACCCCAATTCCGTTACTCCCACGCCTCCGCGGTAGGCATGGGCAAAAAATACCGGTATTTAGTAGTTCCGAGTACCTTTTTTTTCTATTCCGGTAGTACCGGCCAGTATTTAAAAGCGGTACTCCCGTATCGGTACCAAAAAATACCGGTACTGGTATGGCCGGTACTTCGACAGCGTTGAAACGAAATGAATTGAAGCACTCACCTTATGGCGTTCCCGAGAGAACTTCACACTTATAATACACAAGTAAAACACCAAAAATTAAAAAGTATGCACCGAAATCGTTTGCATGACGTTGCCTTCGACGACAACTACGTCGCTATCACCCTTCTTACTATCAGATAATCAGGCCTCCAATATATTAATTTAATATTTGACTTATTCAGTGTATCCCTCTACCTGGTATTCTGAGTTGCCGTAATATCGGATAATTAGGGTAATGCGAACGTTTATTTTCTACTTATTAATATACTTAATTATTTACGAAAGTACCGGTATAACGGTATTTTTTCGCCGGGGGAGTACTATTATTGCTTCTTAATACTCATCGCAAAATATCGGTAGGTACTTTTTTGAGTACCGTCCATGCCTACTCCGCGGGTCTATCCTTTGGAAGAGAGAGGGATAGTACCGTCCCGCCAACGGAGTTTGTGTAGGAGGAGGAGGAGAAGGGGTTGAGGGAGGGGGATTCCGTTGGCAGCAAATCGGCGCCTCTTTCGATCGATCCCCTCCGACGCTCTGTCTCTCCATTCGCCCCTCTCCCACCCTCGAAACACCTCCCTCCTCCACTCTTGCTGGACATTATTGTAATCCTCATCCTCCTCCCCTCTGCTCATCCACAGACTCCCTTGTGCGACCGCACGGCCAAGGACGCAGAAGGTCCTTTGACCCTTCCCTAGTAGGCCCACATTATTATTATTATTAAAAAAAATATATTTTCACAGCATTTTTGCTGGTTTTAGGCGAGGTACGGGTATTACCAAGTACTATCGTCTTTTCACTCTTTGTTGAAAAAATTATCTGACACTCCGGCAAGTATTTAAAATTGCTGCTTTTTGTATTGTAATAAACAAGTTTTTCGGCAGTCCATTAGTTGGAAGACCTTGATGGATTGAATGAGGCTCTACTCCTGTGGCAATGATAATGATTGGTATTATGTGTACTTTATCTGATTTCCACACTCTCTTAATTTCATTTTTAAGTTATCATTATTATTATTATCATCATCGTTTTTTACTAAATTTTCTTCAGTTTTCACTGAGTTTTTTAAAATGCAAAAATCACGGGTTCTCACCTACTCTTGTGTTCTACTACCCCACCATACTGTTCTATCGCGTTGAGATATATTATTGTGATATGGTATGTTGAAATTATTACGGCCTTTTGCAATTTAATGAATGTATTTGGAATAATGATGAGTTTTTAATTATTATTATTATTATTATCGTCAGCTTTATTGAATTATCTTCAGTTTTTACTGATTTTTTAAAATGTAAAGAGCACGAATTCTCACCAAGGTAATTCTTTACTGTTCAATTGCTTTGAGACATTTTCTTCTGATATGGGAAGTTGAAATTATAACGACCTTCTGCAATTTGATAAATATATTTGGGTGGAGGGTGAGTATTTATCTATTATAATTATATTTATTATTATTACTATTATAGTCTTTATTATTAAATATTATTCAGTTTTTACTGAGTATTTTAAATGTAAAGATCACGGGTTCTCACGGGATCACAGGTAAAGGTTACTCTTTACAGTTCTATTGCATTGAGAAATTTCTCTTGATATGGCAAGTTGAAAATACAGCAGTCTTTTGCAATTTGATGAATGTATTTGGACGTAGGTTGAGTATATTGAAACTATTTTGTGTATGTTTTGGGATGATACCGGTAGCAGAGATGACAATAGGGTGGTTCCTATTGTTTTTTACTGCCTAAATTGAAATATTATTACTCCTGGAGTACGTATTTCACGCTTTTAGATTTTTAAATGACGATATCTATTTTCGAGATTAAATGAAAAGTGAAAAATTTCAAGCACGCGAAAACACGACGGCTAAGTATGATTGCTGCGAAAAGCCCGTGTGACGTCATTCTCGTTCCGGCTGCCGCCGTGTGAGGTCACCCTGGTGCGAGGCTATGAGCGCCGCTACGATGTAGGCTGCTAGCAGGTAGCAGAGTACCCTGCTAGCAGGTAGCCCTTGGCATAAATAAGGATCTTTAATACCCTATCAAACAAAGGAAACTTGCCCACCTTAGGCAATTTTAATAGGTGATTATTAAGAGATGTTTCCATGAGCTCTGTGCCTCATGTATGCATTGGTAACCTCAGACGATGTAAAACTCCTACCTACTCGTATAAACTGTGACGTCACGTGGAGTGGCATCGTATGGGCGCTAATGTGGCCTTTTTCAAATAAGGTTAAAATTGACCATTAACATTCGTCTAAACTGGGATTTCTAAAACAAAATAATTTGTATATTATGAATACACTAATGGTGAGTAATGAATCACAACTAGTGCCTTCATTTATCTTTGATTAAGGAAACTACCCAATTGGAGCAATAAAAACCTATTCCATTTTCTATTTTCTTTTTATCTCCATTGCCAATTCTTGCTACTTATTTATTTTTCCGGCTAATGCCTTTTCGATGTTATGCTAGAGTGGCACAGTAATATCAGCTATGTAACAAATACTGCTCGTAGTACGTATAAAATTTTTCATTAACTATAACATTAATGTTAAAGTATTCCACCGATGAAGGTAGGTTTGGATTTACCAAGCACTACGGCAGTGTACTATCCTTTCATGGACTTACCTCTTCAATTCAATATCGGGCCGTCTCCCTTTCATTCTATCTCAAAATCCTATTCTCTTCATTTTTTCTTCCTCGTCTCCCTCTAGCACTGTTTTCAACATCCTCTCCCCGCTATGTGCTGGCTTCATCCATACCCTCTGTCTCATCCGTATCTCATCTATAAGCTGCCTCACATCACCCACCATGTCTTGCACTTCGTCGTTCCTCCTCCGTTTCGTCCTATTTACGTACTTCATTCTTCTCCACTTCCATATCTCGAACGCTTCCAGTCTGTTCTCATCTCCCTTCCTATGTGTCCATGTTTTCGCACTGTTAAGCGCTATACCAGATCTAAGCCAGATACTAAGCCAGATCAGACTGTTAACTAACCTTTCCTTTGACTTCGTACATAGCTATCCTCTCATGAGCTCCTTCCTGTTCATGAAGGCCTCCTTTTCTTACACAATTCTCTTCCTGATATCCTTACTGCTGTATCCGTTTTCCTCCAATGGGACCCACCTTTGGAGTTGGAAAAAAGCTGTTGTACAGGACCATTATTGCTATGAAAGTTGTCTACCGGATGAGATAGATTTATTTGGAAAATTTTGTGGGATGACTCGTCCTAAAGCCTGTCTTATCATGGGTTCCCCTATTCAATTTACAATTTGGCGATCAATGTTCAATATTCAGAGACATGTACACCTACATAATAAAATATAATTACTTTTCGGCTCTCCAAACTCGCAGGAAATTTAAAATTTTAATTGTGATTATTTTTTGAACACATTTCCACTTTCTGGTTACAAAGTGTCGGAGGATCATTTGAACCATTTTGAGTAAAATTACTTTTAACAAATTAATTTTATGTAAGTTTTTTTGCTGTTTCGTTCTGCCAAAATTTCGGCCTTCAGTTTGTTTGAGCATTATAATTTTCCATACTTTTGGCATACGTAAAAAAATATTTCTGACACTTTTATGCTCATGTTAGAAATTGTTATTTTTTTAACATGATAATGGAAAGTATTCCGATATGTGGTTGGATGTGATTTGGCGGTGTTGGAAATCGTCTTTGTAATCAATGTCGGTGGCCTTCCGCCCTTCCTCACCCTGTTGGTGTGAAACAATGCAACCACACCGTGTGGTCGCCTCCCCGAAACCCAACCCTCATTAACCCCTGGCCTCTCTCCCTTACCACGACTCTGTCGCTCCTGCTGTCACCCTCGTCAACCGCACATACCCCTTCCAACAACCCTCGTCCGTCCCCCACTTCAACCCCCAACCCTTTATCCTCTTCTCTATCTCCTCTGCATGCTTTAACGAAGATGTATATCTCCTACATGACCGATATTTTCCTTTACTTAAACCTGAATCACATGTCCATTATTTTCACGTACTATTCCTGTTATCTTTTCGGCTATACTTTTCAATGACAGGGAATGTGATTCCTTTTTTCATATCAATAATATCAAGAGTTTTCAGCTCCCTATTGGATTAAAGAGAAGAACAGGTTTGCTATTTGAATAACTTGATTTTGAGTGACTTCCGCAATGCGCGCGCATTTTATCTGCCCTCTGAGATGGGCGAGGTACACGACAGGGAATATGATTCTTTAAGCCTTCTTTTTCTATACTACGCGATTATTTGAGGCGTACTTGATGTTTAGTTGTTCTTTATCACAAAGCTCAAGGCTGTCGCCAAAAAACACATGATAAATATGTCACCGGTGTGCTAATTTTTTCTCCATGAATATTTATTCCCGAGGCCTTTTCTTTGATGACTTTTGGATTTTTCTGATTTCTTTGATGTATTAATGGCTTTCTCTATGTAAACGTTGAAAATTGCGGGTGACCAAACACAGCCACGTCTCGCTCCTTTCCTATTGTTGCTGCTTCAAAGCTGGGTCCTGAATTCTGCCCTAAGCGTGATTATTGTGTAAACTTTAGCTGATTCTCCTGTCGTTGTAAATAGCTAGAATTTCCTCCAGGATACCAAGCATTGTGTTCCACTCCACGTTGTCAAACACCTTTTTTTAGTCCAAAAATTCAGCGAACGTGGGCTTGTTCTTTTCCATTCTTTTCTCTATGAGCAGCGTATGAGCCAATGGTTCTAAAATGTCCACAGTTTTCCGTTCTTCTTGATTCGGGAAATGTGATTGCAATATACATCTTGAAGTCCCTTCTGTCTCACATTTTGAATACATTTCATTATGATTTGGTGCAATTGTTTCTACGTCTTGTCTTGTGATTTTTTAATTAGCCCTTCTGGAATATCAACAATCCCATACATCTTATTCGTCCGCAGATCTCTTACTGCCACATAAAATTATGATTTTAAAATTGTGGCTCCCATGTCACTTCAATGACTTCTCATTCTTTTTCTGCAGCTTTCTTTCGTAGGATGTTTCCAATGCACAACTCATCCTGATATTCATTCCATCTCTTCACTTTTAGTTAAAAAAGTACTCTTTTTTTAATTCTCTTGCACTGTTTGGTAGGAGATTTTAATTCATCCATCTTAACTCTGATTTTTCGAAGAGAGTGAGTTAAACGATTGACTCTATCAATTATCATGATTTCTTGCCGTTGTATGTTTATCATTAGGAGTTTCTTGTGCCCTTCTTCCCGAGGATTTATTTCATTTTACTTCCGAATATAATTCTACTTTTTACTATTTAGCAGCAAAATGAAATTGACCGGGAAAGATGGAATTCATGGCCTAAGAAGCACATGTCTTTCGTATTTAACCATGCAACCTATACACTTAGCGTATCATATCCCATAGTCTCTTCCGTGCACTTACCTCGACTGTCTGTTGACCTAAAATGGCCAGACCGACCGACCGGCGTGTGCCGGGGACAACAACAGTCCTTCCGACCCACTTTGTGGTCTAACCCTTGACCTTGCTGCTTGCTCTTCGCCACACGACCCTTAACTTCCACAAACATTCTGTTCCGCTCTCCTGACCTCCAAAAGAGAAGAGGCTTTGTGCTATATTACCTCCTCCTACAGATCAATTTTTTTCTTTGTAATTGGGCATTCGAGGATTTAGGGGAGTGCACGTACCCTCCCCAGGTGCTCAAAAAATAGACATTATTTTTAATACGGTTATCATTAATTTTGTTTTATTTTCGCAGTAATAGAAAGATCAACAACTTTGCTATTTCCAGGTAGTAATTTATTGACACCGACCATGGTTTCGTTACAGATTAACATTATCAAGGTGACCATAACATCACCTTGATAATGTTACTCTGTAACGAAACCATGGTCGGTGTCAATAAATTACTATGTGGAATTAGCAAAGTTGTTGATCCTTCTATTACTGCTATTATGGATTTCCACTAAATTACGCCCGTTACTATTAATTATATTGCTTTATTTAGTGTATTACGGAGCCTCAATCATTTAATACCCTATTTATAACTTTCATGTAGAAATAAAGAGAATATTTTCTGCAGTAATTGTTGTGTTTTGTTTTTAATCTCAAAAATGAGAAGACCTGTCAGACTCTTGTGCCCACCCCAAGAAAAAATCCTGGATCTGCCCCTGGGATGGATGAATATCCCGACCAGATATTAAAAATAGTGCAGTCTCATATGTGAGGTTACTTTTTCTGGTCAAGCATACACAACATTAATCTTGTAAAGTTAAAGAAATATTTCTGCTGCTGTATGAAATAGTGTATGTAAATGCAGTTACTAGGTATATGGCATTCAAACATAGCCAATTCAACGTGAACCGACTCTGCTGTACCGTGTATGATGGTAATGTACTTATAGAGTGGCTCAAGTTACTGCAGATTTACTGAAGAAGCTTTTACCGTCGGTACTACTCGCCTAATATTTCGTTATGTCAATTCAAGCATAGCTCTTACTATTCTATTGTGAATGATGCAGTCTTTTTTTCTGAAGTAAAATTGGGGATACAAATGCTCTATATTTTCAACGGAAACGAATCAGAAAGTAGTATTTTGTTTGAGGTATTTGGTAGGAGTGTCAGTTTCATGTACGAAAAATTGGAAAATTATGGTACATAATGATCTCAAAAGAGATTAATTTGATATGAACCTTTAGTGACAAGTGTAATATTTATTTTGCGTTTACGATAATCGTGTATTAAGGTGTTTGTTACGCTATTTTATTATCACTCTGAACAGAGCATATTTTTCCGAGAGAAAAAGCGAGTTTTACTTATTGGATTAATTCCGTTCATAAAATTGTGTATCTTTGAGACTCCGTCAACGTTGCAAAATTATATTACAGCATATTTGAAACTTTTTAGTCAATTGTTTTTTTATTCAATCAATTTTGGCTTGGCTAAGGCACATGCATTGAGGAGTATGTACCTCATTCCTCCCTTATTGATGAGAAATATGAGTTGATTTTTTTATTAATTCTGTAATTCGTAAGCGGTATTTATCACGTCGATTTTCAGTGAAATAATTATCACTTCTAGCAATCATTTGCATTTGCACCTACTCAGTCAAAAAGTTGGTTTCAAATGAAAACATCTTCTGGTCAACTGTTTTCATTCATTTGAATTTTAAGTTTGGCGGCATTTGGGAAAGGGGAATTCTGTTCCTGCTCGTGCAAAAGCCCGGAAATATTACGACCTCTTGATAGTCCCAGTAATGAATTCGGCCCCACACATTGCTTTTGTGTTTGCTCAAAGGACTGAATAATTCATTCGATCCTTGTTAATTCTGCAACTAGGATTTACCATCACGGCCTGCATACATTTACATGGGTGGCTTCGTGGCGAAGAGCTACAGTTTCACCGCTGTGCTGCATCCGGAGACATTCTTCATAAGTTGCCAAACCAAGCTAGTGTGCCTGCAAACGAGTCGGATTTTATTGTTTGCCTTCATAGGAGGTGGCCAAAACATGGGTCATTAGTTTCATTGAGTGGGTACAGATGAGTTGTAGGAATTATTGGTGCCCAAACATGAGAGTGGATAGAGGTTAGGAGTTGAGACTAGTTTTCCGTCAACGTGCAGCGTTTTGCAGGACCACTGACTAATGTTCCATTTGCAATGCAATTAGTAGTTCTAGAGAGTTTTTATCTGCCAATGAAGTGAATTTTTAAAAAGCAAACAAGAATTTATGCTGTCACTAATATGAAGTCTTCTCTGATCTATGCTCATAGTATCACGACACATGTAACCCTGTCACAAAATTTTTGAGCTCGATTTTCCACTTATGACAACCGAGGGCTTTTAGCTTTTTTGCGTGGAAAAGGTAAAATTTAAGGTTGAACGAAGAGTTATCAGTGTGATGTAGCTAAGGCTGTTCACTGAACTGTTCACTGTTGTGTTTAGACTGAACCATGTTCAGTCCACACACTTACAGTGACATTTTTCAGAATTTGATGCATAATTGATTTATAACGAGAATTTTCATGGTATAAGTAATGTAATAATTTGCCACAGTATAATATTTTTTAAATCCTAAATCCATTTGCATTCGTGTGTATAATGTTTCCTTACCATACGGAAGACGTGTTATGTGATACCAGATACGTTGTCTAAACTGAACAATGTTCATTCTACACACTTACTGTTACAGTTTCCAGAATCGTGATGCGTAATTGATTCGCATCGTAAAATTCATGGTATTATATAATATTTTGCCACAGTATAATATTTTATAAATTCTAATACCACATGCATGTGTTACTGTTATGTATTCTTACCATACAGAAGACTTGTTATGTTGCAGAAAGTCATCTTCCCAAGCTACCTCAATGAGAAAAACAAAACAAATTTTCTAAGAAAACGAAGTAAACTTCAATCCCCATGTATGGTTTTGTGCACGGTGGATGTCGGTGATGGTTGCATGTTGGTGATAGTCAGTGGCGTAGGCCAGGATTTTGCAATTGTGGGGGTGAGAGTTTACTGAAGATATCGGGGCCCTTACTGAGTATAAGTGATGCCGCCTTACAAAAAATATTGGGGGGCCCAAACCGGGGACCGTGCCCCGGGAAATTTTATTAGTAGTGAGTTTTATGCTTTTTAAGCATTTTAGAAGTGTCATATGATCAAAATTAGATCCCTGATAGCTCGAATCTCGATATCTGGACACTCCGGGGAAAATCGACAAGCCTGACACATTTTTTCCTCACACCCATAACGAATTTTTGAGGGGGCTCGGGCCCCCTCAAGCCCATGGAGTCGGGGCCACTGCTGAGTATATGGAAAAAACCCAATGGCAAGGGGAGGTATGGGGAGTTTTGTGATTTTCTATGCTGAAAACTTGATTTTTAGGACTAAAAAACAGAAGTAAATAGAGTATTCATCAAAATAAAATATTTTTTTATTCATTGTGGCCATCTTAGTAGTTTTTTGCGCCTCTTTTAAAGGCTCAACGGGAGGGGAGGTGGGGGGGAGGGGGGGCGGAGGTGGGGGGGAGGAGGGGGGGAGGAGGGCTGTAACCCGGGAAACCCCTGCCGTGGTTACGCCACTGATGATGATTCACCCCCTGCCAAACACGTCTGTAGCTGGCTTGTAGATGTAGCCGTAGGAAAGAAAGTGGGCAACAAACGATGGTGATGGAATTTTCCATTGATCAGGAGTAGATTGGGACTTACAAATAGATCAGATGATTTCTAGTGTAGCCAACTAACTTTTGTGGACCTTAATGAATGTTTCGGAATTTGATTATTATTTCTAACACCATGTGGTAGTATAATTTGTCAGTATGCGATACGCTTGGACCGTGTGGTGTGCATGTGGGAATCCAATTACATGCCGCATTCTGGTGATTGATAACCCCCTGCCAAACCCCCTGGAGGTTGTTCGCAGGGTATTATGCAGATGTACATGTCACTTCTATTTTTCTGATACTGTTTCGTTGAGCACGTGTCATGTGGTTTCGCGCTGCACTGTGTCTATTTCTGCACTCCTCTTGTCAACGCTCATTCTTACGCTGCTTGGACGTCTGTCGACTCGTTTCCCATCAGGAATGCGTTGCGCCCTCCGATGCTTGCTCGTCATTCATCGACGCCCAACACGTATGGCTGACGACGATTGCGCGTCAATCGTTTTAGTCTAATTGAGAGTCACGTGACCTTTGGCCCCCGCGCAAGGTCACATGTCATGCGTGGCCACCTAGTGCAAACTTAGCATCCGGGGCGACATATACCCCTCTCTTCGCCCAGTCTTGTTCGTTCCATTGACGTCATTTGCATTGCAATCGGGTGACGTTTGAAATGCCTTCAAGCGCACCAACGTCGCTGCGCAAATAATTCAAGCTTTATTGCATATTTGAGTGCGGATATGGAGTTGGACGCACGAGGTATTCATCCATCGGCAGACTTAGCAGCAGGTAAACTCCTTTCCCAGAAAGCCGTTCCATGATCACAGTAAAACATGGGTCATTTATCCTGCTCTTCATGATTATATGACGGTGATATTTATGGTCAAACATTGTAACAAACAAGCCAAGATTAGCTTTATATACACGTTGCTTTCTCTGTATTGAGCCAAAGATGTTTGATTTACAGGCCGCTGAAATTTACAAAAATTAAATTCTCAAAAATATGTTAAAAACTGCCGAAGACTGGCATTTTCAAGAATTAATCGAACATTTATTTTGATGGTATTTGATTGTAGCAATACTTTTGTAACAGTTTCTACGTTTAATTTTAGAGTATACACTTTTGTAATTTGCTGATGGCTCAATACCTTGGAGACCATCTGAAGCTCCCTACCCTTTGCTGGTGTCAGTTAATGCAACAAAAATTTATGGGAATAAATAAATAATTATTATTAACATTATTTTATTACATGTTTTTACACATGTATATGTTTATTGTTTTAAATATTTATTCCTGCTTATTCGTAGTTGTTTGCATTATTATTGTCGAGCTAATAAAAAGACTTAGAAATACAGCAGGAATGATGAGAGCAGGACATTCTTCTGGGGGAAAATATCAATGTTGGACATCTGGAAAGGGAACGTTTTTCCACCAGAAAAGGCAAAAATACAAAACAATTCTTAGTAGGCTTCGATTGAGGACGTCACCAGGTGGGGGTCATAATTATGATATGATAATCCAGGGGTGGAAGCTATGGAGAACTATTATTTCCAACATTTTTTCTTCTACTGGTTTTAGTGCATTAGCAGTATTCGTCTCAAAACTCTAGCGGTATAATGCTTTGTGTGTGTTAGGTGTTTACTTTGACTTTTAAATTTAACGCTGATCAATTAACAAAACTGTTATGGTTGACTCGACTAAGAAGTTAATTATATTGGAAATGATTGCTTCCTCTTTCCACGATTTAATTCACGTTCTACTTCCACGTTCTCTTGCCTAATTTACCATCGCCTTTGTCCACATCGGGATCATTTACCGGTAATTTCAAAGGGACGGCTTACCCTAAACACTTAAAAATATATGTTGATGACGTGATAAAATCATGCATAGCAGATGGCTGATTTTTAGGCCGGCCCTTATTTTTCAGAATTTAGAAAAGTTATGTTTTCGTAGTCTCAAAATAAACCAAATGAAGTCAATATTCACGTGATAAAGAGAGATGTGAAAGAGAAGAAATACGTAGGAGTGAAAAGATTAGCTGATAGGAGAACTGAGTGGAGAGCTGCGTCAAACCAATCCTAGGATTGTTGACCAGTGATGATGATGATGATGATGATTCACGTGATAAAATTTGGTGTCTTTAAAATAAAGGGAACCCGTTCCCCAAGGGCTCAAAGTACTGAGGACCCTGCATTGAGTTTTTTGGGGCAGAAAAAGTACTATCTCTATGTAAAAAGTGAAAGTAAAGCCCCTAAGGGCCGAATTTCTGTTTGCTTTGACCGATATTTTTTTAATTTATTTTTTTATTTTATTCTCAAACCACCGGATACAGCTCTTATTGGCCATTTTACACCGGGGTGTCCAACAAATGTAACAAGTAAACGTACACAAACGACCATGGCCTGGACCGGGGAAACCTACCCAGGCGGGACTCGAACCCGTGACCTCTTGTTTGGCAGGCGAGAACGTTACCCCGCCGCCACCGAGGCCGGATATCTAAGCGTTTACGAGATATTTTCAGTCCAATATAGTGTAATGCACAATTCCGTTGCTCCTCTACCTTGTATTTGGGACTTACGTCTAAAAGGTTCTCCCTGTTTTAGATTAAATGAATTAGAACTCAAATGACGTCAAAAACTCTCAAAAAGTGTTCAGCAATTTTCTCTACGACTAATTTTAAAGTTGCGAGAGAATACCTGAATGTGAAACATTTAATTGTTCAACATAATTTATCTTTGATGTTCCATCTATTAATTCAATGAATGAATTGCGATTCCGGATCTGAGTGAGTGAGCCTGTTGTTAGACTGTCAGCAGTTTTCCTATCGGTGATTCTAAGTTGTAACTCTAACATCAGTATCAAATAAGGAAAACCGTAATGACGGTTACAGATGTTTCTCTCCGCTTTTAATTAAAATACCCATTGGTGAAAACATCTGTCAATGTTTACATCACAATAAAATTAATTGTATTGGAGTTGAGCATTGTGTTTTGCTTTCTCGTTCCTCTAAATTTGCGAGTTCGTTTTCGATTATTGAGTCTCTTCTGCCCTCCCAATTTTCCACCATCATTCTCATGTTTCTACCCTCTCCGTATTCTCTTTGGCAGTTGCGCTCGACCTCGCTGGTTATCCACGTAGCTTCACTCCTCTTCGTGTTTCCAAAAGCTCCTCTCGTTTTTCTTCAAGTCCTCTTACAGCCGCAGCGCTCGCTAATTCACTCTATGCCGTGCGGGATCAGTGATAACATCTACTCGATGCATTTCAAAGGTCAGCGAACAAGTTCAAACATTGAGTTCATTGCTTACGTTGTGAGTTGAGCTATTTTGTTATAGTGTTGATTTTATGCGTATAAATTTCTCTGCAATTTATGCTACCATAATTTCCTCGCAGTGATATGTATAGGATGTGCTACCATGTTTTTTCTTTCTACATGTAATGTCGTGAATCGATAAACTGATTTGGATGACCCGTCACTCTTCCTTCAAACTTGTACTACGTTTTATGAGTGATTTTAACCCTCTCGGCCCGTTGTATGTGATTTGGAAATTTGGTTAATAAAATAAGCTAAAGTGTGTACATTACGGCTTGGTAAATGTTTGTTCATGACATTTTGAAACTATTTCATATGTTAATTGCTGCGTTAATCACATTTTTCCCTAAATATACATCTCACATTAGCCACAATATGTATCTCAAAGATACAATGTATATTCGTGGTTCTTGAATTGACAATATTGAAATTTATCGTATATGTTATTACAGAAAGGTCTTCTTCTGCCATATCGTATGTGCTCCAATAATATAGTGATAAATGAGGCATCTTTTTAAACGTTGAATCAACGGCTTCAGAAGAAAAATACAATCGTAATTTCAAATTTCACTATTTACCCATTAATTTGATTTTAAAGTTTCGACATTTTCATGTCAATTACTCATTCGAGATGTATCTACTCCAAATATTTTTTCAATTCTAAACTTCAGAAAAAGGTTAATAAACCTATTAAATCCATCAATTAGCCAAAGAAACGTAATGTAAGCCAGCAAAAATAAAATCTTAGTGTAAGTGCGAAATTTTAGCACAAGTTACCTAGTCTTATAATAACTCAGTTCATCATTTAGGGGTTATATTTTTTGTGTACATATTTAACTTCAAAAAAGTCAAGCAAAAGTTACTCATACTTTAGGGGAGAAAATACGGCAGAAATAGTTGTTCCAAGACTGATTTTTAGAGCGCCGGAAGGAAACTAAAAACCAAGGGTAAGGTCTTTTATTATATAGATTATAAGTCAAATAGTACGTCTGGAATTTGAGTGGGATTAATTTTAATGAATTCTTAATGGATCAATAATATTATTATTACATCGCTAATAATTATTTATATGTGCTTGGGTGCTGATGTGGGAGATTTTTATTTAAACACGCGTCTGCTACTAGCTAGGAGCTAAAAGTCATATTATATGTGAGATCATTATAGGTTATTATCATCCCAAGATCGTTATGACTCCTACAAAACACCGGATTGTTTCTTAGCAGGAGTTAGGCTTTTATTAGTATTTAATCCGCTATCTGGATACACGAGGTTCATGTAAACAATACATTCTATCGAAAATCCAAATTCATATACGTCTTACGCGCTCTCAACAAACATGAATAGCTTCATTTGAAATATGGCGCGGAAGAATAAATTTGCCAAAAATAGCTCAAAATCCCAGGTCCTGAGATGAATATCATATCATTTGATGAGTATTTCATTGCAGCTAGGGGGTAAAAATATGGTGGTGCATAATTTTTCTGCAATTTGCTAATCAACCACCCTAGAAATTATTGGGATAGAAAATTCAGCTAACCCGAGTGTCCATTCCCGATCCTCCTATTCATTTTGCGTGCTTATATTTGTATAGCATATGCAACTCCATGTTGATATTTTAGTTTCCACCTAGGAGCACAAATATGCTGCTGTAAAAGGTAAAAAAATCCAGATTCCATGAAAAGTGACTTTTATTGAAGTTAAGGTAGGAGGATAAAGAGATATACAATGAAAATTTTCCCCGCAAGTGACTAATTAATCGGCCGTTGTCGGAATTAAAAAAAAATTGCAGCAACCCTGTGAGTCAGTTTCTCCCCCTCCCTCTTATCTCTTTTGTATTGGTTTTATTTGCGATCAAACCACCTGTTTCCGGCCAATCGAAGCCTTTTATATGCATTTGCATTTTATCTAACCGCTCCACACCCTTCCCCCTATTTCCCTTAACACCCTCACCGCATCCCCCATTACACTCTTCATTCCGCCCTCCCGGAGTGACATTGGATGGGAGGGGCGTTTGGTGGGATTTGGGCTGGGGGTGTTCGCGCCAATTTCACGCCGTTCCGCTTTTCCGACTGATCGCTCGTTTCCCCTTCGCGCTTTGCAGTCTTATCGCCACCCTCACCTGCGGCACCGTGGTCGCCGCTCGCCGTTCTTCTCTTTTTTTATCTGGCAACACGTGAAATGCATTTGTTTGCTGCATGTTCGACCTTGTCATAGCAGAGAACCGTGATTGGTTCGTCATACTTGAAAACAACATGTGTTCAGGGCCTGATGATTGTTTGATATTATTTTGCCGTGAAGTTGGCAATTTCTCAACTACGTTGGCTATATTTTTATTCTATTTACATTTCCTTGAGGCACTGTTTTTGTTGTGTTTTTTGATTTGGCCCGATTTTGATAACCCTTTTTTTTAAATACCTGATGTATAAGCTGAAATATGGTGTTATTAGGCAAAGGTTTAAGATGAACTTCATCCTGCAAACAATATTTGAAGAACGTGCAATTTTTGCGAATTATATTAAAGTTAATGCTTTGTGTAATGGCAGATCGAATCTAGTAGAGAAGATCAGGTGATACCTCTATCGTAAAATGAATTGATATTAATCATGATTAAAGAACTTCTTAATGGTTATTTATTCCATTATATCTATCTCAAAGCCTACATATTCATATGTTAAAACAAACAAAACAAAACACTGGAAATGTGATAATATTCTTTTGTTTTTGAAAATAAAACTTTAGTCGTTGAAGCTGGTAGTTTTTAGCTGACTGACTTAGTAAGATAGATTTCTAATGCTTTGTGTCAGCCCTTCGAAGCCAGAATTTCTGAAGGAAGGATTCACCTTAAGTTTGTACTGCTCTTTTAAACTCATAAAATTCATTTTTTGCAGAATTTCCAACCTTTGGAGAGGCACGTCTTATTTTAAAACAACCGTTGTTTATGGTTTATGACTTTAGGAATAAATGTTTCAATAGACGATTCTACAATCGGCCTCTAGTTGCATTTATCGCCAAAAAGATGCACCTGAACACCTCCTTACTATCAAGGTATTTTGCTTTATGGATTAAGACAGATCTCTGATTTATAATTACCCACCATTTTGCATGCAGCTCTTCATTCAGAGGCACATTATTTCTAATTTCTACACCAAGGATATCCACTCTTAGTGTATGAATTTTAACCCTTTCAGTGCGGCGGGCCGGTATATCTGCTTTTTCATAGCCCGTAATTTAATTTGCGGTTTCCTTACATTTCTCTAACTTATTTCAGTAAACGTAAAATATTTTGCCAAAATTAACCAGTTCAACCTCATCAATTAAAAAACCGCATAAGTATATATAATAAAATAGCTGTGTATTGTTTTTTCCTAGTTCATACATTTTATGAGAATACCCTCCACATTTCTCTCCAGTACTACAGGAAGAAGGATAACTCTAAGAGTATTAATGAGGCGCCAGGCTGTGAAAGAATCGTATGTCTTAAACTAGGTGATTTAGAGGGATGCTGAAAGCCAATGGCGTGTGGTAAGGTATGCAATCGCGAGGCAATGAATTATCAGTACTGTCCCATTTATTTATAAAGCTCTTGAGATGTGTAAGGATATACCTTATCCTCTCGCAATTCTTTTTGTCCCATGCAAATGTGTTTGACCGTGGAGCTTGTTTATGTATAATTTATATACATATTTTCCTGTGGAATTATTTTTCATGTTCTTTAAATATAGGGACTTAATGTTGCTTTCAACTGCTGGGAAACGGATAACTCGGGCTAATATTGAGTAAAGCATTCAATTCAACTTCGAATTAATGTAATGTGCTCCTGCAAATATTGTGTTATTAGATTAATCTTGTGAGTTGAACTTCCTCATCCTTGCAATATTTGAAGAGAGAAATTTATATGAATCCTAATCAATATAATGTCCCATATATTGACGTATCGATTCAAGTATAGAGGTTAACAGATACCTACTTCGTGAAATGAATTGACATTTATCATGATCAAAAACAGTTTATATCGATTGCTTATTCTGGTATTCCAATCTTAAAGCTTATATGCTCATGTATATAAGCAAAATAGATGAAAACAAGCTGAAAATGTAATTTTATTCTTATCGTTAAAAAAAAGAAATTATGGTCGTCGAAGCTGGTTTAATGAAATAAACTTCGTTGAAACTTACAGTATTTCAGCTATTTCAATGGTATTTTAACGAAGTCGTATTATAATGTGACATTGGTAAATATTTCCTAACTACTGCAATTGTAAAGCAATAGTTAGTATTCGATTAGTATATAGTGCCAGGTATTTTATTTAGAATAATAATAGGGTGGTTTCCTATTATTTTTTTATTGCCTAAATAGAAAGATTATTACCCCTGGAGTATGTATTTCACGCTTTTAGATTTTTAAATGACGATATCTATTTTTCACGATTAAATAAAAAGTGAAAATTTTCAAGAGCGTGAAAACGCGACGGCTAAGTATGAATGCTAGGAAAACCCCGTATGACGTCGTTCTGGTTCCCGCTGCCTCAAGTGTGGTGACCTTCGGGCGAGGATGTGTACGCCGCTAGGATGCAGGCTGGTAGCCGGTAGCAGAGTACCCTGCTAGCAGGTATCAGAGTACCCTGCTAGCAGGTAGTGCTTGGCGTAAATAAGGATTATTAATACCTTATCAGACGAAGGAATCTTTCCGACCAAAGGCAGTTTTAGTAGGGGATTATTAAGAGACGTTTCCCTGAGCTCTGTGCCTTATGCAAGCATTGGTAACCTCAGACGATGTAAGACTCCTATCTACTCGTATAGAAATAGGTCCTTGTGACGTCACGTGGAGTGGCATCGCATGGGTGCCAATCTGTCCTTTTTCAAATGAGGATAAAATTGACCATTGCCATTCGTCTAAATTAGAATTTCTAAAACCAAATAATTTGAATATTATGAATACACTAATGGTGGGTAACGAATCGCAATCAATGCCTTTCGTTTTCTTTGATGAAGGAAACTACCATATTGAAAAATTTGATTCCAGTTTTAAAAAGTAATACCTTACAACTAGAACTTTATAGCAACAATTAAATTTAAAGTCGATATCAATGGAAAATAAATTCGTTCGAAGTATTCCCAAGGAATATATATTGTTTCCTTCGATTACTATTCGTGTCAGATATTTTATTTGAAATTCAATGGAAAAAGACTCCGTATTTCATCAGGTTGTCAATCTCCTCGTAAAAAATTCTGGATTGATGAAGCGATTGATCTAGGAACTATTGTATATCGGTCGAAATTTTTCACCATGGTTCACCTGTATGTGGGAGGCAATAAACCTGGTGATGGGATCGATGGCCAAGTTTGAAGAGCAGCACGTCATCCATGCGGGGGATTCACGCGGCAAAGAGCGAAGTTTTCGAGGGTCGGATGTTGGGAAGCAGGATGGGGCTTGAGGACCTCTTGGCGCTCAGTGAGTGGATTGGGCGATTGGCTTGGCGATATATGCTAATGAATGGCGTCCTCTACGTGGGCGGAGATTTGAACGCGTGAACGAGGATTTCGGGGGCACTTGACGGAGGTCGAGAGATTCGCGGGGGTGGTTGGTTGGTTTGAGTGTGATAGGGCGGGAAATAGGTTGAATTAGGCTAGGGGAGAATAGGAGTGGTACGGTGGAGGGAATGGTGGGGCTCCATGGAGTTCTCACCCCTACATATCAACGAACCCAACATTAATAGGGGGTGGCTCTTAGGGGAAATAATATTTAAAATATAACGTTTAATTACACCTACATGGCAGAGTGGAAGGTTATGGGATAGCTTTGTGAAGGCTTTGATTGTTCGACCTATTGAGAATATATATCTATCAGCAGGCCCGTGCTAAACCCCTTCTTATGGCGGTTGACGGCCATACGAGAGGGCGCCAGGAGTATGAGCGGGGTTTTCTTTAGTAAATCACAATAATATTTGCAATATTCTCTTCTAACCCACCTATAATTTGGCAAAACAATTACTTACTCTTATTCTCTTTCGAATCGAAAATTATTTAAAAGAGGACTGGCAGATATTAACTATCTTCAATACACCCTCCGATGAACGTCCACGGGGTATGATTCAAGTCTAGGGGTGTGGAAAATAATAAATCAATTTTGAAATTTTAATCCTTAACCTATTGAGATTGAATCGAATCTTACCAAAGGGAATTATTAAATTTAATTTCTTAGACGGTGTTAATAATGCTGATAAATGAGACATCATTGAAATCAAGTAAGCTGTTCAATGTTTGTATTCCAACAGAAGCGATAAATTACGAGACATACTTTCCGGACCGAACGAATTGGTGACTAAATTCGTTTTTATCCCTAACAAATTATTATTACAGTATTCTACCGATTAAGGTAGGTTTCCATGGAGTTCTAAAGAAGTGATCTGGGAGCCTACCTTTCCTTCCAGCGCTACCTTCTTCAATTCACTGTAAGGCCTAGTCCCTTTCTATCTATCTAAAAATCCTATTATTTTCCGTCACCTCCCTCGTTTCCCTAACATTCTACCCCCCAACACCATTTTCAACATCCCCTCCCCGCTAAGTATTCGCTCCATCAATAAATTTTGTCTTCTCCTTACCTCATCTAAAAGCTGCCTCTCCTCGCCAACCATATCCAGCACTTCGTCGTTCCTTTTCCTCTCCGTCCATTTCACCCTCTCCATTCTTCTCCATACCCACATCTCGAATGCCTCCAATCTTCTCTCGTCGTCTTTCCTCAATGTCCACGTTTCCGCACCGTAGAGCGTTACACTCTAGATCAAACTCTTCACTAACCTCCCTGACAAATAAGGACTTAATAATTCTTGATGGGATCCATAATCAAATATCTCCATGGCACGCCTTATTTTAATTTTCTTATTTGACGGCTGATGCCCTAACACCCACCTCACTCACTTTTTGAGTCAGCTGGTGGGGTATCATATATTTACATCTACTTGCTACCCTGCGTGCGGCTTTATTAGTTTTTGGCGGGGGTGTCAAGATACCAGCCGATATATCTTATAAAAGATTAAGAAAGTGCGCGTTGTGCGTAATTTGAGTTCCATCAAATATTAATACTGGTATTTCAATCGGGAATGCATCAGTTTACCTCTTGAGAAAATATTTTTAATGACATGTTGAATACGTAGGTGAATGCAGTGAAATTTAGTTATATTTTAACATTCTAGCTAACGATGTTCCAGTGTACAAATGAGATTCCACTGGCGCTGTTAATGTAAATCGCAGCTTTTCTTCCTCCGAAGGTGTCCGTCCAATTTACTCTCTCGTGCCCCGAGCCTGTTATTAGAATAATATTTATGTCTGAGTGACCTTTGCCCTTCGAACTTTCTCCTTTGCCTCCTATTAGTGGGAAGGAGCGTCTTCTTTACCCTCCAATTCATCCGCCACCTCACTACCTGTGCCCTAAGCGAACAGTGGAAACCGTTAACATCCACAACAGCGAGCCAAAAGAGTGCTACTTTTTGAAGGTGCTAGTGTTATTGTTATCTTTTGGATCAAAAGATAATGATAACACTGGACGCTTGCAACTTATATTGGGCATTTGGCTGTGGATTCTATTTTTAAGCTGCGGCTTTAGTTAAAATAAAGGTCTGATATCAAGGAAGATTCGTGATAACTCTAAGTAGCCTAGTCAAAAGTTATGTTTTTTTGTGAGGTTTTATCGATTAGCTTAATCTTGCATAATTTTACCGTGTGTTAAATGTGATGTGAAGAATTAAATACATTGTGTGCAAGAGCAATGTATAAGTACCATATATTTATACACAAACTAAACAACTACATCAAAGCCTCGAAAATGAAAAACCGGAATATCGGCATTTATACTTTTTATATAAATGGGCCTAAATATCAAGGTTTAATATTTTTAAATATAACGGAAAGGTCAAGAACAAAAAAATATAATGCTACCATTTGTGTAGAATCACCTCGCCGAAACGATCCGCTGGTGTTTACAGATTTGCGTGTAATGTGAGCAGAAAAATCAAATAATGATAATTATTTTGCGTTTTTCTCGCTGAAAGCTGAAGTGGGTGATAAATGCTAGTGAAAGATGAAAAGGTAGACTTTCTTAGTTCTATTTAATGCAAACATTAAAATATAACGTAGGGATTAATTTCGGCAACGGAGGTTTAAAAAAATAGAAATGAATTTTTGAGTGGAGCTAATGCATCGATTTTTTTCTGTGAAAAGAACATATAAACCTCTGGTTTTAGGTTTTAAAAAGGGAATGGCGGAAAAACAAATGTAAAAAAATAAATATCGATTAAATCAGTGAGAGAAGGTATGTAATAGAGTCATTCAATTTCCCCCAAACTCATCATTCCACCAAAGAATTTGGTAAATGGAAGATAATTATAATTTCCGACAAAAAAATCTTCCTCATCAAGTCAATCTCACGTAAGATAAAAAAAATAAGAAAAAGCGGAAGTTGCCTACCAGTTTTCATGAGTTGGTGAGTAATTAATGTTCTGGTTCATTTGTACGTTTTGAGAAAACTGTTTTTTTCAGAAGAGTCTCTCAGAAGAGTGTTAAGAACAATGAACCACTTGAGGCCCTTTAACATGTCCGAGTAGTAGATGACTGTGGGAGCTGTGACCCATCTGGCTCGTGACGTCACGTTATTACTTCTGAAAAGTTTAGAGCCGCATATTTTTCATAAAATTTGAAAATTGAAAGTTTTAGAAGTAGAGGATTTAAATGAGGAAAAATAGGGATCTGTTTTTCAAATATTATCAACATAGACATAAACATTTACAAAAATCACTGAACGAGCTCATCGCGGTTTTGGACAAGATTAGAAACCTAAACTGGTTTAGTTTAACATGAATAAGTCCGAAGACTGGGAATTCACTTTCCATTTAATTTTCGCAGGAAAAATATCTCCGAATCCAGTTTTCTGATTGACTTAAGGAATATTCAACTTGGAGGAGAATAAGAGTTGACTTGTCCAGGACTAGGCTGGAAATGATGGGTTCGATTGCCGTCCGTCCCGGTCCGTTGTGTGATGACGTCACGTTGCAGATTAGTCATGTGTATTTGTAAGGTTCTGTGCTCACGTTGGCAGTCTGGCTTTCTTTATAACCCTTCAACCTCCCAGTTTTCATGAGTTGATGACGTCATAGGTTAATTTACCACCATTAGTTTCCCTCCTATAAAACTTAGTTGGCATTTGCATTCCTTGTCTTCAGAATTATTCACTTTGGCCAATTAATGGCTTAACTTAGCTATTTAATGGTTTAATATGCTACTATATTCAATGCGTTAGCCCATGTGAACTTCTTTTCAGTACTGAATAATCTTACCTTGCATAAATACGTTAGATGTTTGCATGATTGAGTGTAATTTTTCAATATTGAAATAAATACATGCAATTTTCCACGGTTACATAATTTATTATGACCTAGGTTTCAATGTAACTACATCATCCTCTTCAGTGTTACTACATCAGCTTCATCTTGAACATGATGTATTACCATTGAAGCCTATATCGTAATGAAATTTTATAACCGTGTAAAATTGCTAGTATCTTTTTCAAAATCTACCCATGAACTATTTTTTTGATCCTCTCGACCGCACGAATCAGCGAAAGGGGGCGCAATCCCAATGAGCAGTCGCGCAGCATTAATTGCATTAATTTCCTACGACACTTTCGGACTCAGCAGCGCGCACAGTTCACGCTTTTGCTGCCCCCGTAAGTAGCGCCGAAATTGCTCCGTCACTGGCTGCTGAATCCCTAGATCGCTGAAAAATTTAATTTCATCCTCTCTCATGGGCTGATATCGTGGAAGATGGTGGCAGGAGTGATATGCGGAAGGAAGAAGAAAGACATGGGAGGGCGTTATAGACATAAAATGAGTAAAAATAGTGTGTGGCAAAAATTGCAACACATATTCTTGATACTTAGGTGAAGATAATGTTATATGAGCATTG
Organism: Ischnura elegans; assembly: GCF_921293095.1. NCBI lineage: Eukaryota > Metazoa > Arthropoda > Insecta > Odonata > Coenagrionidae > Ischnura > Ischnura elegans. The sequence goes on along the minus strand of NC_060254.1, from coordinate 53,161,945 downwards.
ATTCGGAAACCCTTTGATCCCATTCTGATAGCCACAGCCGCTGAGTTGCTTAGCTTAGTAAATTCAACCGATTCAGGCGCGATATAGTTAGGAACGTTCACATATTTAAATAATAAGTATAGTATATGAAGAATGGTATAGCATAGGAAGTTATACGTATTAAAATAAAAGGTAGTTGCCTTTTTCCACAATAATTTTAATGCGTGCGACACGTTCCGACTCACAGAGCCTATTTCTCCCTTATTGAAACAACTAAAGAGGGAGATTGGATATTATTTCTCGTAATATAATATGCAGCACCTGTAATGGGTTGAATATATTGGTATTTTAAATGGAAAATGTAATGAGTGCAAACAGTGATGCCTTATTTCGCTGCTTTTTGAATGTAGCCACGGATCTGTTTCATAGGATTGCCATTTATATTGGTTGATACAGTGCACATATTTGTGCCTGACTTTTGGTATGTACTGGATCGAATGCATTTTAATATATTCACGGGATAGTAGGTAATTACTTTTTAAAATTCAGACTTCAGAAAATGTTAAATTATAATTGTTTTTAAAATGATGTGATATGTGTTTGTTATATTTGAATTGTATTCCCTTGTCCCCAATTCCTGAGAAAATGCAAATTTACGTATAATTTATTCAATAATCCAGTCTTGTTCTAATTATTTTTAATATTATTAATATTATATTAAATTATTTTAAATTTATTTTAATTTAAATTGAGGGTTTTTCTCTTTCTCTCTTTGGGTTGATTTTAATTCGAGTTATTTGCTGAATAACCTATGCTATATTACACCCTGCCTAATTAAGTGCTTGGAATCGTGTGTTGGCCTTCCCCATAGGCGATCGTTATACCCTATGCGAGGTCTGCTCGCCCTATGTTGACCCTCGTCCTCTTCTGCTCCTAATTGAAACAACAAAAGTGTTCGCCGGCTCGGGCCATTGATCCTGGGCGCCGCAATTGGTATCAGGCAGGTGCAGGTCTTCGCGGAGATTCCGAAAGGGCCCCAAGGGGCCATCATCCATCACTTAATTAGGACCGAAGGCGCACGCAAATTGGTGTAAGGGGCTCTCCCTCTCTCTCCGTTCGTTAAATTGATACGGGGTGAAATATTTGAGCTCACTTATCTCTCTCGGGTGCACTGCAGCGATCCTCGCAAATAGGCCCCCACTGAAATGACATCTCGCAAGGAGAGAGAGAGAGAGACCCGCTAATTAAAATACGTAGCGGGGCCGGCCGTTAATGGGGCGGCCGTAAGGGCCGAAATGGTTTGGAAGGGGTAGTATGAAGGTGGTCTGGTGGCAGGTGTGGGGTGGATTTTCCCCGAAAAAAAATGAAAAAAAAAAAAAATTAAAAAAATTAATACGCGAATCGAGGATTTTTGGAATTACCTCTGTGTTAAGATGCGAGGGGGACTAATCGGGTAAGCCATTTTGTGAAAAAAAAAGCGTCTTTCTCAGCTGGATTGGACAATGACCAAATATCGTCAGGTAGGAGGAGATAAAGGTGTGTGCAATTATGGGCAATATCGGCTCTCATCTGACGTAACATTTGTCGAAAACTGACTAAAAGCCGAACTTTTGGATTTATCTCAGTGTCAAGATGCGGTAAGGACTAATCGGGTAAGCTATTACTTAAAAAAGTGCCTTTCTGATGGAATGGACAATGGCTACAGGTCACCAGGTTGGAGGAGATAAAGTTATGTGAAATTATGGGCAAAATCGCCTCTCATTTTCTGTACAACTTGTCGGAAACTGGCTAAAAACTGAGCGATTAAATTTCCATTCATTCATTTGCAGCACTACAATTGTGGGGTTAGAAGCAAAGGGGGACAAGTGATTTTTTTCTAAACAAGCTTAGGTATAGAAATTAGACTAGCAAAACAAACGAGATCAACTAGATATCTTGTAGTGCACTGGATTTTCCATAGAACAGAGACTTACCTTGGTCACCAAGCTTTTGTATATTTCTTCTATCAGTGTACCTAACTCTGTTTAGAAAAAAAAATAAATTGTACCCCTTGGCTTCTTGCCTCCTCAATTATAAGATCGATATACTTCAGCCCTACGTCTCTTCATTTCCCAAGCCTGTTCCTGTAGTCTCATAATGTTATGCTTCATTTTCTCCTTCTTTATCTGTTCCGAATAGTTTTCTGTGGTCCTTCCTCGGGAAACTTATAACCATAAAATTTACCCTCCATTCCTCACACATTTGCTATGTCTTATGGCATAACCTATCCACCGAATCCTTCTCAGGATTATGGTGTTCTACATTCCTTTCCTGTTATTGGGTATCAATGCTCTTATCTCACCCTATCCAGCCATTTGACCTTCAGTACTCGCCGCCGACAGCTTCAGCAAACGAATAAATCCATGATTTTGTGATCTCTTTTTCCAATAGCCATATTCCTGATTTGTAGTTTGTCCATACCCACAAGCATTGAAAAGATATTTGTCAGCCATGTAATTTATATGTATAAAAGAGCATATAGATCAGTGGCATTGCACTTTCAAACTATACGGACGACTCATCCTGGTATTAAACCATATACAAACTATCATCACCCCAATTTTTTCTCCCATTTAAACTTCGTATGATAATTATTACCCCTATTTTCGTAAGAGCGTCATTAGCTGTAACTCTTTTTACCACCAAACCCGCGCCTAAACTCATAAAAAGTTGGAAGGTAAAATAGTTTTTTTGATTAGTTACAAATAACCTTAGACTGATGTTAGACAGTTACCATTTGTTGTTACTGTCTAACATCAGTCTAACTCTATATACTGATGACTTTTTTTGCCCAGTTAATGAGTCCCTAGAATCTGGAGATTCACAGCATCGGTTGGTAATCTTTATTCTAGATAGACTCGAGAAATTCCCATTAAAATTTTTAATTATTGCATTTAACATATCAGTTCCTATGCAATGAATTTGTGGTATTGCTCCCGTGGTTAAGGTGAGTCATTTGAAGTTTAGTGGCGAAAAGCGGCAACTTTAAGGTAATGGAAATAATTTGTTTGAAAATATGGTTGGTAGTATGAAGTATAATAGGTAAAAGGAGGAATTAAGTAGTTGGAAATTTTTTGTAGCTGCTTATTTTCTTCGTCAGTTGCCGCGAGGAGTTTATCATTGATTGCTGCTCTAAGGGCAGTGGAGTTGAAGGATTTGGGTTGGAGTGGGATGGGGCGGGTACTGAAAAATGAAATGAATGGCTGAGGTACATGTTTGGAGGATTTTTGGATTCTCCCCGCGTAATGGCGCAAGAGGGATTAGTCGGGTGAGCCATACCGTAACGACCCCTTGGACTGTGGTCATCGACCACTACTCTCCACGTGCTGAAGGGATCCATGAAGGGCTACGGCATTAAGAACGATTCCAGTATTTTATTCATGTTGCCTTCTTTTGAAACTGGGATGAAAAAGCGGTCACCATCGTTTCTGAAATAAGCGTTCTGTAAAACATTCATAAAGAAGGAGCAGAGGATAACGAGATTTCGTCGGTAACAAGAATATAAGCCGAGGAGGAATAAAAGTAAAAAGGAAATATGACCATTTAAATTTTACAAATATGATTCCTCTAGACTTAAACAGTAGTCTTACTTATTCGTAAAAATCCCACACTCGTTGAATTGAGCTGCATGAGAGTGATAACTGAATCAATGAAACATAAAATCAGCGGCAATACACAATAGTAAAATCCAAATTTATTCATAAGTCAACCTACTCGGGTTTTGGAAGCTCAATAGCATTTTCTTAATTCTTGAAAATAATAAGGAGCGGCTTTTTTGGTGTTATATTTCTGACTATATTTCCACATTTTCATTCCCCCTTGACTTAGTTTCTCGACCGAATCTTGTTACCATCCTCTGCTTTTTCATTCCAGTCTACAAAGAAGGTTAGTTCCTTTTTTTTCGGTCGTTGAAAATGTCGCTGAGCGGCAAAATCCGCGTTAGTCCCTACCTAAGTTTGTGTTATTACTGCTGTATTCCATGATAAACTACCTTAACGACATTGCTTATACGATTTACTAAATTGATGTTAGATGATAATTATGATACTAAATTAGTTCACATCTTCCAAGGTAGGAAAATTTATTTCCTGTAATGTATTTATTTATTTTTTAAATCTCAAATTAGCAATATCTGAGGAAGTATTTTTGGACTTGAGAGATTTATTGTGAATATTCTGACTAGCATGAAGACTTGATTTTATTTAAACCTCTTATATTTGATAACAATTCTCGGCGTAAATTTGCCAGTGACTAACTAGTAGAATCTAACGATAGGTGAAAATCGTTAAATTTGGCTACGAAAAAAGATAAGGCTGGAAAACAAAGCAAGTCTTGCCGAGTTACCGACATGTAACATGTATCAATTATTTTTTCTTCAAAATTTCAATTTTATTTTCTACTTTGAGATCAAACAATTAAGGCCGTTTTATACGGGTAATACGTGTTTTATACGGGCGTCGTGTAAAGCGATGAATGGATAGAACACATGCGAGAATGCGGGATGTGAGATGGCAAAATAGCCCCTGTTTTAATTTCGTTCATGCATTCGCGCAATTCCACGCCATTTTAGAAATTAATGCAGTTCTAACCTGCGCAATTCCACGTCCCGTGTAAAACGGCCTTTAGAGTGGTGGTAATACTTCGTTTAATTAATATTTTTCTGAGATGTAGTATCCACATCAACTAAAGGTGGAATTTATCGTGTCGTTGTGAAACTATGATACCCACGATCTTAGTAACATATTAATTCTTCTATATCAATAAATAAGGATGTCTGTTTGTCCGTCCGTTATGCGTTTTCATATGGCTGGAGGGTTTGCGACCAAAGTTAATAAATAGGTGAATCTCATGCTCCCAAACCCCGTTGTTCTACTTTTAGTTTCGTCCGAGATGTCCTTAGCATCGTTTTCTCATTACCGTTTGCTACGTCACGTCATACAACTTATGTGATGGGACATCCTGCCGTGTAAGAAAACTTCTTAACACGATCAGAGGGTAAACGATTCTGCATTTTTAACTATAAATCCACACGGTGCAAACCTTTTTGCCTAGGTGTCCTTTCACGCGACCATTTTGGTCTACGTAAGTACGGACACTCATAACAATCAATTTTGTGGAGTGGGTTATGAGCTGATCCCGTGCGCGGTATACGGAAATCGTTTTTCCATTGTTAGCTGTTACATGTTTATACGAGGGTCAGTCAAAAAGTAATGCCTCCCATTTTTTTTCTACTTAAAAAAATTAAGTTAAGTGAAAAATTTGAATTTGGCGCCATTCCTCAAACCTTCTTCTGCAATCCACTGCAGTAGTAACTTTCTGTGTCAACAGGTGGCAGCACAGCAGAAGTTTGTAAGATGGCCGACATCGATGTTCGTTTGAGACAGCGTTGTGTGATTGAATTCTTGAATGCAGAAGGTGAAACGCCCATACGCATTCATGAAAGACTGAAGAAGGTGTATGGTGTTGTGACAGTGGATGTCAGCACTGTTAGACGATGGGTTCGTCGTTGTAAGGAAGCTGAAGGGCAAACACCGTTGACTGACGAAAAGCGGAGCGGCAGGCCGGTGAGTGCAGTGACTCCACACAACATTCAGCAAGTTGATGACATCATTCGTGGTGACCGTCGGGTGACTGCAGATGAAGTGTGTCGCATTATTTCTCTCAGTAAAGGCAGTGTGATCACGATTATTAAACAATTGGGGTACTCAAAAGTTTGTGCACGGTGGGTTCCAAGAATGTTAACCGATCAGAATAAAGAGGCAAGGAAAACAATAGCCTCCCAACACTTGCAGCGCTTCCGTTTGGAGGGAGATGAGTTTCTGAAAAAAATTGTGACCGGGGACGAAACATGGGTGCATTTTTTTGAACCCGAATCAAAGAGGCAGTCAATGGAGTGGCATCACACAAGCTCGCCGAGGAAGAAAAAATTCAAAACTGTGCGATCGGCAGGGAAAGTTATGGCAACAGTTTTCTGGGATACAGAGGGTGTGATTCTGGTTGATTTTTTGGAGCAGGGATGCACAATAAATTCTGTTCAATACGTCACAACCCTCAAAAAACTTAAAGCACGTCTTCAGCGAGTTCGCCCAACAAAATCAATGGCAGATGTTCTTCTTTTGCATGACAATGCAAGACCACACACCAGTCGTCACACCTCTGACGAGATTGTCAAAATTGGATGGGAAGTTTTGCCTCATCCCCCATACAGCCCTGACCTGGCACCATCAGACTTCCATCTGTTCGGGCCACTAAAAGAAGCTCATCGTGGGATTCATTTTGAAGATGAGGAGGCCGTCAAAACATCCGTGCGTCAATGGCTTAGCAAGCAGAGCTGTGATTTTTACCGTGCTGGGATACATGCCCTTGTTCAAAGATGGACCAAAACTGTAGAGATGGGCGGAGATTACATTGAAAAATGACAAAATGATCCTCAATGTTGTGGTTTTCAACCTATGTAATTGCATTTAAATTTCCTGACAATTAAACATAGAAAAAAAATAGGAGGCATTACTTTTTGACTGACCCTCGTACCATCATCATACCTCATTTGTTCATTTACCTAAATATCGTGCCATATGACCATGAATTCTAGCTTCTAAGTTTCCCACTTCTCTGGGGAACCTACTGTCCTTCCCGAGCAACGCCGGATGGCCTGCTAGTTCTGAAATAAAGTGTGATAAAATTCTCGCGCAAGGAGTGAAAGGAAAGTGTGAGTTCCGAATGAAGTGAAGATTCAGAGACTGTGGAGAGCCTACTGAAGTGGAAGTAGACGCACAGCTGGCAATGGGAACGCATAAAAAAATCTGTTGTGGATGATTTTTGTGTTGACCTGTTAGAGGCATTTTCTTTCCGGATCGACAACATGGTGCGAAAGGATGCTAGCTTTGTGTGGAATCATGTTTATAGTCGAAAGTGTAGTGCAAGAGGAATTAATGGGCTGAGAAAGCTAGGTGTGATTTTGTTTGATCATTTTTTTGACTCGTGGACTATTTGGAATGTTAAAATCTGGATGAGGTTCACCCTGGCAGGATATGGATATCAAACAAGCAGAGAGGTGAGGATCCCGGAATCGTGGTTACTAGCCTACCTGAGCAGAATTTAATTTATTTTCATACTTAAGGAATACAACCTGCCCTTTTCGTTTCACTGAAAGGAAAGGAGCTTCTTAAAGGAAAGTGACACGAAATCTGTTTAATGTAATAAAACTATCTATATAATGAAATACGTTATGGTATTTGAAGGTGGTGACCGGCAGCTGAGGTCAACTGCGCCATGAGGAATAGGTTAGGAGGGAAGGGTGGAGAGAAACCCGGCGTCGTCATTAGCCTGCTCTTAACGAAAGGCGCCAAGGGGTCCACGGCTTAACGTCCCATCCGACGGACGTAGTGTTGCGCTTGAAATGTCTTCCACACTTTATTCAAGCAGAGATCGGGCAGTCTGAAAAATTTCTGCCACCGCCGGGATTTGAGCTTATGGGGTGGAAAGCCAGTACTTTAGCCGCCACACCAACCCGATCTCCGAATAAAACTCTATTAGCTCATACATGCTGCGAAACTGTTTCGTTCTTATAGACTTAAAGGTAATTATTTACATATTTATTATGCGATGGTGGGTGGCGTAACATGGTGAAACTCCTTAATAATGCAAAAAGGGTAAGGAAAAGACTTTGCTGTTCCACAAAATAAAATATATTTTCGACCGGTTTCGATATGGCGTATCATCATCTGGCCGTATCGAAACCGGTCGCAAATATATTTTATTTTGTGAAACAGCAAAGTCTTTTTCTTACCCTTTGTCCATATATAATATTGTTGGACATTAAATTTTGGTTGCTGAGAGCAGGCGCTATAACACATATACTTGACTTCAAGTACGCAAGTTTTTCCCAGCGGATGTTGGCGATAATCTAATCGGGTTTTTAAGTACGTCTATGCTTGAAAGGCGTATTCAGTCGTTAAAAAAATGAAATTTCACTTTTATGACGTTGCAGGAAGCGATAGATCACGTAAAAGCCATCAATTGACAGGAGGATATCGGAGAAACTTTTATCTCAACAATGATCCTTTTTTTTAATTTTTCTTTATCATAGAAATGGCTCTAGCGATAAGCTTCCCTAACCAGAACGGCTTTAAAATCCTCTTAGGTAATATCGACACTTTTGTGAAATGTCCGGGAATCCGAAGGGCGTTTATTTTAGAGCTCCATTTATCTGAAAAAATTAGATTTGACTCGCATTTTGAATCCCATTCGTAGATCGCAATTATTCCGTAATTTAGTTTTCACCCCGGTGTCCAGCGCGCTCTTGTAACCCAGGTGGCGCCTTCTTTGTGGGGGAAAAATTCGAGGCCCTACGGCGATACGGACCCTTTCCTCTCATAAATACACCTCGACACGTGGGTGTAAGTACCCTCCGGCCATGTGAGAAGGCGTATCTTCCGTGTTCCCTAGTACACAGCGCCACCGCGTTCCCCATATCACCAAACAGCCTTTTCCATCGCACCATCCCATTGCACACACACTATCACTCCCTGCCATACTCCGTCCGCTCCCGAATATAAATCGCCGACGAGGCCGTAATGGCGAGCGGCATATTTCATCCACAGCGGAGGAACCGTCCAACCCTTTTTACACGATCAAACTCGTGGGGATTTTATATATATTTTTTGAATATCATTTCCACGCTTTCTTTCTTGCCTTTCTTTTTCATCCGCGAGAGCGCGCGCTAATAGCACATTTTTCACGATTCGCAGGAATCGTTTATCAGGATCCCGAGCGATTTGAAGTCGCAGAAGTGTTGGGAGGAGGTACGCTGAGGAAGTTACTTTTTATTTTGTTTCCCTCTCCACCTGAAGTTTCTGATGTTTGTGAGAGAAAGGCATAAACATTAAACATGCTTTCCTTAAGTCACCTCCATATAAGTTCCGCATAGAAAGTGGTAAGGAAAGCTAAATAATAGTACAAAGATATCTTTTTAATTGATCATTATATTTCCTCATTTGCGTTTGCTTCCGTTGAGGCATCAAATATTTATAAGGTTCTACGAAGTTTTTATGCTAGAAGTGGTAACTCTCAAATATTTCAGTCCCTGCCTTCTCCCTTTACTCTGCCAAAAAGAAGTGAGTCCTTACCACAGCCAAATTTGACTTCGTTTAAAAGATGTTTTTTGTATATAGGACCAAAGGTATTTAATTTGTTACCCCAGTCATGCTTTATTTATAAGTCTTTGAAAAGTTTTTTGCAACATGCATATGAGCTACACTATATGTAAAGCACAATATATTATTATTATTTTGGATGGTAGCCTCAAACAGGTTATCCTTCAAGGCTACCTAATATTACTTAATTTATCATGTAATTTCTCTGTGAAGTAATAAAATTATTATTTTTTTAATCATATAACATTGTCCTTCGTTGCTCAGTTCTAACAAGAAGCACTTCTAGTTCGACATATCTTGCTGTGCTGAAAAAATCACATAAAAACGACAGTTGCGTTCTATGATTCCATTTTTGGAAGAAGAAATTTGAATTTCAATGTACGAGTATATGTTGAAAAACAGAAACTCTTTAGTTTTATGCACAAATAAAAAAAACTGTGAGCAATCGCGGAGGATAATTGCAGAACTTTCCTTTTAGAGTCTGTTTAAATGCGTGTTAACGATTATTATTACATTGCGGGTTTAAAAAAAACTATTTCTGTGCTATTTATTTTGCCTATAAATCTAATCATCTGGTACTCAAATCACTTATTTATAATTTAAATGAGTGATTTGAGTTCAAACGCTTAGTTTAGGTTTAATTCACCTCTTTAGCATAGCCGCGGAATATTTTTTTTACGGCGTTTCCTGATTGAAAAAATTTATCTGGTAAGAAATGCAAGCCGACGTTCGTTGCGTTCGTGGGCTTATAGAAGGCATTTGACAATGTGGATTGGAACACAATGCTAGGAATCCTGAAAGAAATATGAGTTATTTACAATGACAGAGGAGTCATCCACACTTGATACAAAAAATAAGTAGCGGTGATAAAATCAGGGCTCAGCTGTGAAGAAGCAAGAATTACGAAAGTATTGATATAAGACTGTGCTTTGTCACCCGTAATTTTAACTTTTAAATCGACTAAGCCATGAATGAAATCAAAGAAAAGGCCTCAGGAGTGAATATTCATGGAAAAAAATAGCATGCTAAATTTGCCGATGACATGGCCGTCATAGCAGAAACAGAGAAGGGTTTGAAAAATATTCTATTTAATATGGTAGGGTAATGAGAATATAGTAACAGAAAATAAACACGAAGAAAGCCAAGATATATGTATGTATCAGAAGAGAAGAAGCCAAGGCTACCATTAAAATAGGGAAGATGAATTCTGTTACCAATGAAGCATGATCACTAGCAACGGGAGAAACGAGAAACAAATTATCAGCAGAATAGCCCAAGCGAGGAGATCATTCCACGAAAAGATAGACCTGCTTACAGCGAGAAATTCAAATATGGAAGTAAAGAAACAATTTATAAGAACCTATTTGGAGTATGCTCCTATACGGAAGTGAGGCATGGACAATGACCGAAGCGGAGAAAGCAAGGATAGAGGCCTTCGAAATGTGGTACGACAGAAAAATCATGAGGATCAAATGGATTGACCGAGTTAACAATAAGGAAGTCAAAGAACAGTAGAGAAGAAGGGAAACCTCACGAAAACCTTAATAAGAAGATGGAACAACCTACTAGGCTACATCTTGAGACATGAGGGCCAGATGAAGACAATCGTCGAGGGACAAGTGGAAGGCAAGAACGGAAAAGAAAGACCTCGAACAAAATATATGGAAAAAATAAAGAAGGATGTGAAAGAGAAGAAATACGAAAGGGTGAAAAGATTAGCTGATAGGAAAATTGAGTGGAGAGCTGCATCAAACCAATCTTAGGATTTCTGACCGGTGTTGATGATGATGAAGAAATGAATTGGTAGCTTCTTTGGTTTTAGCACCTTGAGCTTATTTACAGGATCTTGGTTTGTATCCACGTCAATCCAAAAGTTTCTTTCCTCTGAGGTTTTTTTCATACCTCGTTAGCTCTGTGGTTGCCGTCTTTGGGGATTGACTACGTATATTGTATGGTATGGTATTTGAAAGAGGTGATCGACAGCTGAGGTCATTTGTGCCATGAGGGAAGGGTTAGGAAGGAAGGGTGGAGAGAAACCCGGCGTCGTCATTAGCCTGCTCTTAACGAAAGGCGCCAAGGGGTCCACGGGTTAACGTCCCATCCGACGGACGGAGTGTTGTCCTTGAAATGTCCTCGACACTACATTCAAGCAGGGAACGAGCAGTCTGAAAATACTCTTCCGCCACCGGGATATGAGCCCGAGCCCACACGGTGGGAAGCCAACACTCTAGCCACCACACCAACCCGATCCCCGATTGACTACGTTCTGTGCTTAGATCTTAATATATACAGTCACGAACAGTCGGAAAGTTTTTGTTTAGAAATTTAGAAGCGTTTGCGGTAGGTGGTTTGTAGCGCTCCCTGCGGCAAGATAGCTAGAGAAGGTAGAATGCTTGTTCGTGTACTAAAAAAAGGAATCGAGCTTCACATTTTTTTCATGGGCACGAAGTTGTGCTGTTACACTAACTTACGTTTCACTGTCTCGTCGAAAGAATCTTAGAGAAACATCGAAAAAAAAGTTATCGGTGGCAAAAAAGTTCACGTGAAAAAGCCGCAAACTCTGAAACATCTATGTTTCTTAACTTTGTATTGAATCATGGCCACTGAAAAGATGGAAACATAAGATTTCATTGCTAGGAACGTCTGTATTATTTTAATTTAAATATACTGCTGAGAATCAATGGGGTCTAATGTATTGCTCTCGAATCATCGGATCATGGAATTCGGTTAGTTACTGTTCGTATTGGCTTCGCAGAATGATATGTGCCCGACTTCATTGACACACATTTGTGGAAAACAGGTTGGGCATGTAACTGCGTATTCAACTAAACTTATGGCCACCGCAGGGAACTCATAATATTTTATGGTATGGTAAGATATAATATCATATGCCATGGTAAGAAATATAAACTCCATCTATTAAATCATAGCCATGCATTTTTACTTTATGGCTCCAAAATAATTATTATTTATGTAGCATTCATTTCTAGGATTACTGATATGACAATTCCCTTTTACGAGTGTTTAAAAGCTGGAAATTTAGCTTGTTTCCGTTTTTTTTACTTCCTTAAGTAAAGGAATTGAAGAAGAATTTAGTCTATCCTTAAGTAAATACCGCAGTACTGAATTTTAAGCTCTCATAGTGACCAAAATGTATCTATATCACCAAGCCAAGGGAGTACACTTACCAACCCAATTTTTCATTTTATTTTATCCTCTTTCTATGCAATTTCGGAGGCTGCTTAGTAAACGTCCATCGTTTTTATTGTAAAAAAAGGCGTTTTTTTAAAGGGTGGTATAGAGTTAGCCGTGTGTGCGAGGGTGAAATCCGATTGGTCAGTGCGAAGGACGGAGGCGCGTGAAAATTAAGTGCCTTTCGTGGAAAAGGCGGGACGGGAGGTGGTTGGCCGTGGAAACCGTTTAACTGCTTTTCGAATCCATTGCGTTCTCTCTCGAATTTCCATCCTCCCGCGCATTACGGATTCACGCTTTAGGGTCGCCATGGCCATGAAGGTGCACTGCCACGGTAATTTCTCTCTGGATTCTCCCACACCAACCCCTTCTCCGCCTTCTATGCTTCCACGTTAATTTAACAGCGCTGACTTATCGCCTCACCCTTAGAATGCGATTTCGTATAAATTCACGGTCATAATAGGACGCCTTCTCTGGCTACCAACGTTTAGTAGCGAAAATAAAGTACACGCCCAGTTCCTATTTGCCATTTCAGTGCAAGCCGATTTTTTTGCGAGCCGATATCTTTGCAATTATCAAGCATTTTTCGACTGTATTCACACCATTATTTTTTCATTTTCATGTTGAGTATATGCCAAAGTTTTTTACGATGAGTTTATTAGTAAATGAGTCATTCCACCTACAGTTAACAAACTTGAGTAAAAAACTATGTAATTCCTTATGAATTTATTGAAGTACGACGTCGTCTCCGGCTGCCTATGTTTCGTATCGTAGTGAAAGACGACTTTTGCCATTCTTTTGCTTGGAGTTACATTTGAGACTTTTCATGGAATAATGTATTGCAATAAAAAATAATATTATTGTTTATATGTTTATTACTTATTCGCATGAAGAATCAGATGAATTTACTCATAATATCTATCAATAATTTGCATTTTCTGCGCTTAACCATAACTTTCCTAGATGCACTAGATTCCGTTGAGATAAAAATGTGATTTGGGATAAATTCATGGTAGCTAAAGCAACTCCTATCCCGCTGACTACGTTTAAATTAGTGTCAACATTAGTAAACCATTCGAATTACGATTATCTCTCTTCATGCTATGCTTGAAAAGAAAGAAAGTATAATGTAAAATTTCTTGTATTATGGATAAAGCTAAAGGGAGGAATGTGACTATTCAATATGATAAATAGTTTACCATTTTTACTTCAACATGCTTCTGTAAATCTGAAGGATGTGATCTAAGTAAGTATGGGCTACTCTGATTTTCCCAAGACCATCTTTTACGCAAAAAAATTCAAATTTAACTAATTATAATATGTGATGTCATCTTAAAAATTTCAGCCATTAATCGAACTCCTTATCAGCACACGCTTACTCTATCTGTATTATATTGTACCCTGAATTATTTACTCACGTTTCGTCGCTGAGGTGGTATGAATGGACGGAATTCGAGATTCTGTACGAGTTATAATGGCTATTATAAGAATAAAATATACTTTATTTTTATGTGGCAAAGTAATTTACCGTTACTTAGTGTTATGTGAGTAGAATTCAATGGAATAAGTTGAACTCGCGTTGCAGCAAGAAGCTGGTGGAGTTAACATTGTTCTTAATCATCTTTTGAAGTAATTACGCTCATAAAAACATTATTTTTTCCATTTTACACTCCAATCCCGCCGAATGATAATATTTTTCCTTGTTTATATGAAGTATTACATGGCCTTTTTTTCCAATTAAAATGTGAAGTGAACAGGAATGCCCGAATCCTTTTTTGTTTCAAAAACCCTCACGACTCCTTTGAATGCATCCCACCATTACATACGTACATACATTGGTACCCTCACATTAATCGCCTCGGCTGCGGGGCATTAATAAACCGGGATGAACACCGCCGGGCATTCATTTTTAATCTGCTTTGAAAATTCTCCCATTTTTGTTGATCCAGACTTGAATATTAAAGTTTATCTTGAAAACACAAAAAAAAACGAAAAAAAAAAAATAATAATAGTAATCCAAGGCCTTAGGGAAGGGGATTCAATCATAAATGCGAAGTCAAAACAGAGCCGATATGTTACGACGGCAGTTTGCGAAAAAAAGAAGAAATATTGTTGGGTGGTGGGTGGGGAGGGTGTAATTTATTTTATTTAAGCGAATAAGCGACGTTCATTTTGGGAGGCTTTTGCGACAACCGCTGCTTCTCTCCCCCACCTCTGGAAATGATGTATGAGAGCATCCTTCATCAGAAGGGTTAGGGTTTGGGGTAAGAGGGGAGGCAGGGTGAATTTTAAGGGGAGGGTTGATCATCGCTTGAGGGATTACTGAGCCCCTCCTCCCCGTTTCCATTCCGCAAATACCCGCGTATCATAATCATCGAATATTAAGGGCTAGTTGCTGATGATTGAACTTGTATACATAATACCGCTTTCTCTCTTATCACTCTACTGGCTGCTTTTATTTCTTTCCAGCTTCTCGCATGTTACGTTAATCTAGTATTTATTCTGATACATCTGCGCGTAACCTTGCAATTCATTTCGTTATGCAGGTAACTTTATCTTTATATAGACCGTGGTTTCGGACCTTAGCTGGTGGAGATCAAGGGTATGATGAGTAGAAGAATTTACGCTGTAGTGCCACATTCTAAAAGTTTTTATTTGAGGTTTTTTGCTGTAGAAAAATAAATACCTGCAAAATGTGTGCCTATAAGTATTTGATGTTTTGTTAAGTTATTTTAGTTGAACATTTATACTTTTACTGTAATATGCAATAGTTTCCTCCTTCGGCAGATAAACAAGTCATTTCATGCATACTGTTTAACTGTAAATTATTTTTCAACATCGAGGACATTGAGTTTTAATATATTTTCTCTCCTTTTTCAGGTAAGTGTCGTCCAAGAGCCTTCACCATTTGTTATGAGTTTCTACCGCAGAGAAGTTGGTTGTGATCTATCTGTAAGTAAAATCTATCTACCACTGAACGTGGACTTTATATCCTGTCCTAAGCTTTGTGATTGCTTCTGTCCCTCTATGATGACATCCACCCTAGATTCTAATTGTCGTATTTACTTTTGTTACCATAAATAGTAATAGAGCACCCAGAGCAAATTCGGGGAATCGGGATTTGAATCTTAGTCTCGGTTAGTAAATGATTTTTCATCCGCGTAATTTTCGTACACCACCTATTTTCCTTCTATAGATCATTGCACAGCAATTACCTTCGTTTTTCTCTGTTACATCTTCCACATAGGTATAATTCGTGTTTTGCTGTGTCCCTTCTCTGACCGAAAATGCTCATTTTTGACTCTTGGTGAATTAAATTATCTTTTGTTTTCCCTTTATTGAGTACTTGTGACTCATATCACCATTGGCGGCGCTGAGCTCAGTGACGTCAGTTTCCAAGCTGGCCGTCAGAACATTGTAAAAATAAAAAAATAAATAAACGGCCCTTTCAGGCGGAGAGAACTTTACCAATGATCATTGAAGCTAAATATCCTTACAAATTCTGCTGTTGATATTCATCTATGCCTTTCTTCGAACATGAGCAAATCTAAGGCTAAGTCTTCATCGCATTACGGTACAATTAGAGCTATTATTATGAATATTATGAGCAGAATATTTATTATGATCCTAAGTATAAACTATCAAGATCTATTAGCATCACGTTGGGTCGTATGGAGAACATTTCGGACATATTTTATGAAAGATTTTAAAGAGAAGGTTAGTGATGAGTCTGATCAGGAGTACAGCTCTTTTAGGTGCTATAACGTGGACATTTAGAAAGCAAAACAAGGGAATACTGTGGGCGTAGAGAAGAATGTAGGAATTGAAGAAGACGTAGAGGAGGAGAAACGATGAAGTGCTGGACATGGTGGGTGAGAAGAGGAATCTTCTAGATGAAATACGGAGGAATGGATGGAGCGAGTACTCAGCGGGGAGGGGAAGTTGAAAACAGTGTTAGAGGGTAGAATGCGAGATAAACGTGGGAGAGGAATGAAGGGAATAGGATTTTTAGGTAGTACAAAGGGGAAAGGCCTATTTATGAATTGAAGAGGGAAGTACATGAAGGAAGGGGAGGCTGCCAGAAGAAGCATGGTAACCTCTTGCAGGTATGCTTCGTAGGCTCTCCTTGGGAATATACCTTAATCGGTAAAATATTTTAGAAATAATATTTCATGAAATGGAGGATTCTTAATTTCGTTTCTATAATGTTTCACAGTCTCTCACTTCATTCATCATTCACCAATTTTTCTACATCGCCTCCTTTTTCGCATAATTCGTCGATTCGGTCTTCAGCATTCTCTTACACGACAGCGGATCAATCGCCGTTACTACATTTTGAATGTTACCATTTCCGTCGGGGTAGTGTGCTCCCTGAAAGACCCGAATAATCCGCTTCAGAGCGGATCACACGGTGTTTTTCTTCCGCTACACACCGCCTACCAACCAACCACTACACAGACATATCTCGAGTCGGCTCAATCCGTCACCGAATCAACGAGGTTGTCTGTAATCTCAGGCGTGCATCTTTCTTCAGACAGGGCCGCTTGTGATTGGTGAAGAGGGAACGTATCCCTTCCCCTTCCACCCTTGCCCACACACGAGTGATCGGGCGCCTGTGCTTACGTTCCCATCCTCGCTTTCTTCTTTTATGTTTTGTTTTGGCGGCGATAGACCGGTGGGAGGCTGGCTGTCATGGAGATGACGAGAAGAAGGGAAGGGGTGATGTGGAAAGGTAGCTGAATATTTCTTTATGTCTGCCGTGCTTATATGTTTCGTCTAGACCTCTAATGATTAGCGGAGAGACAGCGGAAATTTTTAACGTGTTTCTTAAGGCCGTTGTACACGGTGCACGGAATTGCGCAGGTTAGAACTGCATTAATTTCTAAAATGGCGTGGAAATGCGCGAATGCATGAACGAAATTAAAACAGGGGCTATTTTGCCATCTCACATCCACGCATTCTCGCATGTTGTCCAGCAATTCACCACTTTACACGACGCAATTTTGACTGCGCCTTCGTACGCACGTCAGACTGTGCAAGTACGTGCTCCGTGTAAAAAGACCTTTAGTCTCTTGTCTTTTCCCTTTCTCCTTGGAACGGGTGAATATTTCCCGGGTTTTATGCCAGGTAATTTTTTTATGATTCCTTCCCGAAATGAGAAAGAACGATGTGAACCCTCGGAAAATGTCTCCCTTATCATTTTCGTTAAGGTAGCGACAAGTTGAGTAAAATTTGAACTTTAATGTATTTCTATTAAAAAAAAGACCAATCCAAAAATTATTCTACTCTATTATTCTCTTCTATCAGTACCGTATGTCTGCCAAAATCGTTGATGTATCACGTTTCGTGTAAAGTGCGGGACGTGTTTAGTTACTTATTGGTCTTGTGAGAGAAGACCAAGTTCAGTCGTTGCAAACGAAACATTACGCTTTTCATTCATTCTCATTTTTGGGAGCTTCCTCATTTGTAAAGTTAATTCCTTAGTTCTAGCATCATTGAATGAAGCCCTTTTCACATCTGCCTATATATAATTTCCGGTATGCATGTGATTTGTTTGCCTTTAAGAATTATTGAAAAATTATTTCCGCTCTATTAGCGGAAAAAGGTATTTTTAATGAAAAGTCGAGTCTCTCATCTCCCATAATAGAACCTTTAGGCCAGTCCAGCATAATATTCTCCGGCTTATAGTGGGCTACTGCTTCGTTCCACACCTGAGCTCCTTCGACTGAATGTTGGGCTGTGATGGGAAAGGAAGGGGTCAGGTGAGGAGGTGGTGAGAGAAGCTTTCGAAGGAATGTTCAATGCTACCAAATGGGGAGATGTAGACGGTGGACTGTTGGCTCAATCGCTCTCAGCGCGTCTAGCCTCACATTCGCTTGTGTGTCGGTCATTTTTGGGGAGAAAAAGCAATAAATTAACCCGAGGGAAGACTTTTTTCTAAATTCCAGTAGCCATACGTCAATTGTGGGATTTAAAGAAAAATAAGCAAGGAACCATGTCAAATTATGTGAAAATTGGCGTTTATTTTGGTCGACTTTGGATTAGCGTAAAATTTTTGGATCGATAGGTGTCTTAGTTATTTCCTACATGCATAGTTACTCCCTGTTTATTTGACTAAAATCTTGAATTATTGAATAAAGACATCATGAGATGGAATCTATCGTAAAAATAGTAACGGAATGGAGGGGTGAGCTCCGTGGAAGATATCGAGGCAGCGAGGTAACAAATCAAAAGAAATTTTTACCCCCTTAGTGCCACGAGCCGATATATCGGCTCGAGCGTAAACCGGATTTTCAAACTAATATTGTTGTAATAATTGAATTTATCCCTTATCCAATGTATTAGAATATTATGATCAACAAGAAATTCCGTTTTAGTAAAATAGAAAAACATTACATTTATATCTAAAATAGTAACTTCGTATTCTGTTTTTTTATTAAGTGCTACAAAACTCTTAAATTTAGGTTGACACATTTTACGCTAGTAGTACCACCAAATTTCGGTGGCACCTAGAGGGTTAATAATGGTCATGCAGCGGTTTGCTGTTCGTTGTTCATATAAGTAATTGAACAAAGATGGCGGCGAGTGCGCGTTAATATGACGCGTTTTAAAGTAATATTAACTCGTTTTATATTTTCTCCAGAGCCATGAAGTTAATTTTTCGTTGAGTGCTTCATTAGATATTTTTTCAGCAAACCGGTATTTTGTGTGAAGGGAACTGCTTCTTGTAGCGGTTTTGGATTCTCCTCCAGCCGAGAATGTGGGAGACAGTGAGCCGAAAGACGGACGCGCGTGCCTTTCGGAGGATTGAAGACATTGTAAACACCCAGACCTTCATTCCTTTTTATTTTTGAGCCGTCCGGACGGGCCATCGTGTCAGCCGGATTCTTCCGCCTTCGACCATCACGACGTAGTAGGCATTTCGGATTGAGTCGTTGAATTTTCAACAGTCTTTGCGTGTTGCAAATGATTCTTCCAATCATTTTTTACTTACGCGAGTCGCTGTTACACTTTCTGTTTTCCTTTCAAGAGCACCATCAAGGTGTTAGCTTGCAAAGTATTGATATCAATTCTTGCACAAGCCGTGACAGTTTTTCAAATAGCAATCCTGTGCTAGATAGCACGAATTTTTTAATGGGTTTCCACCGATTTTGTGTCGGAGAGTATTTGTCATCTTGAACGCTTCCTTTTAACACCTTGATTATTCAATTCACCTTAGTTTAGATTAGTGGAGTAGCCAGGAGGAGGGAAGGGCCCAAAACCACGGGAAATTTTTTGAAAAGCAGTGTGCTAAGTAGAGGGTATTTTACTAATTTTAACACATTTCATAATCAAAAAAACTTCATTTGCGAGAAAACCTATTGTAAACTCATGATTTTTAAAGTTTTGTTTTCTTTTATGAAGGAAAGTAATTGTGTATTAATATTTCGCGGGGGAGTCTGGACCCCCCGGACTTCCTCCCTCGCTCCGCCACTGGTTTAGATGGTTTGTAAGTTAATGAGAGAAAAAGAGGTATTCTTGATGTTGAAAAAAAGACCAGTTTGATAATTTGCTCTCTTCTATAGAAGAAATAAATCTTTTCTATTTTATTCCACAATGATTATATAGACGTATCATCAGTCCATATGTTCCTCGAATGAAAGATACTCTAGGGTAGGTAAGGTAGAGTCACTTTTAAAAGGTTTAGGACAAAGATTTTTGTGCCACTGCTGCTTCTCAATAAACTTTTGTTTCCCTTACTCCGTTTGCATTCCCTAAATGCAAATATTTCGTTTTTGCGTGAATGTATTTGAGCTCAAAGGGAAAGTTTTTTTATTATTACAAATGTATCTTCCTTTTTCAATTTTTGTTGGATTAAACGATTGGATTGAGTGGTGCAACAATCGTTGTTGGTGGCCGTGCGTTCTTGTTGGAAGAAGGAATGGGATTCCCATCCCTAGAGCCATCGCGGGAAATGATCGTGTGAAACGGTCATTTTCCGCTATCATTGGAGCGATCGCTGGGGTTGTCCCTCGAAAGGGATGGAAAAAATGGTCGCGTGATTGAATCTGTACGTCAAGGGGACTGCATGTAGGAGGCCTAATTCCATCCTATGGTTGGTTAAATTCTGTTGTCATTTCGGTCGCATTTTAATCGGTTTTCAAAAATGTACGCGGCGCGTTGATGGGTGCAATGGGTTCATGTTTATTTTCAATATTTTGCGGCGCAATGTTTGTAATCACGAGGAAAAGAATGGAGTTTTTATGCAGTTGATAGATCACACCATCATGTATATAAACTTTGGTTGAAACCGCATATTATAACTCATTTCCCCTTGAAACTCGGATCTATTTGTCCGTCAGCGACGCGAGTGGCGACTTTTGTAAGCATATTTAAATGCGCGGTGGTTGACAACACATTTAGGCCAACTTGAGGATCCTCTTTTGTAATATTCGTGGTGTACGCAATCGCCCGTATCACTATTAGTGCGACCGCTTTCACTAACGCTCATGTGCTGAAGTAATTGACCATTTTTACACGGTCACACGCAGTGGGGCTACAGTTGCAAATCTAATTCAAGGCGAGGGCTAAGGAAATTTCATCCGACACCCTCCGTTCCAGAGTAGGTTGTAGCATTTCCCGCTGCCCCTAAAACGTAAATTGACTTTTCTCCACGGTCAAGCTTTATGGCCTCGTGGAAGTCGCCCCAGGCCGAGGGAATTCCAACGCGGTCGGACACAAGGGGACCGGCTGGACGAAGGCCCCTTTAAAATCTCGACGGTCGGGCCGGCCAGATGCAAATAAGATATATGTATATGCAGATGAAACGAGCTGCGGCCCCGTTGCTTAGCGGCCGATCGCACGTCGCCTCGCGTTCCGCATTGTTGGCGGTGCCTGTCTCCCTACCATCGCCAGAGGCACGCAGAATTTGGGGAGCAGGGCGAATCATCCCCAAATCCTAGTTTGGTCGGGTGATTTTGGAGGTGAAGTACACATTTTATTATTACAGTAAGTAAGTATTATTGAAGTACACATTTTTTTATTTAAGTATTTTGGAGTTGGCCTACACTCCAAGAAATATTTTAACATGAATTAAACGAGGTCAAGATAAGGATTTATCTAATAAACCTAGGAGGAATGCTATTGATCACTTTCATATCACCGTAATCTCATACTACAATATAGAAGTACGAGGAGAAGAATTCGAAGCAGTAGCTGTATAACAACATCAACCCTTAACCCATATTTTGGACTTCGAAAATAGGATTTAAGGAGAAATACAAGAGGAAACTTAGAACATATTGAAGCCCTGATGATGATTTTAAATAAACAGAAACGTTGGCTATAACTTTTTTGCATAACATACGTTGACCTACACTCCAAGAAATATTTTAACATGGAGGTGAAGTAGCGAAATCGATACGTATCGGCAAGGAGTTTTCCTAACAGTAAACTTAGTAGCGTGTCATGGTATGACTAAATTTATTTTTTCGCTGTTTAGACTGCATCGGATATAATCCACGGCATAGCCGCGCGGAAGGCTCGCATAAAAGCTGTACCGGTGATCCTTGGCTCACCACAACCAGCCAGTTTAGAATAATATTTACAATGACGCACGTGTTTTATTGTTGGTGTATAGTGTTGTTTGTGAGAAAGAGAAACTTAAATCTAGAATTTGATAGTGCTTTATACAGTTAAAACTCAACGAAGTATATGATATATTCAGGGATGCCGACTTACAAAAAATATTGGGGGGGCCCAAACTGGGGATCTTGCCCCGGGAAATTTTATAAGCAGTGAGTTTTAAGTTTTTTTAACCATTTAAAAAGAGTAATATTATCAACATTAGAACCCTGATAACTTGAATCTCAATATCTAGGCACTTCGGAGAAATTCGACAAGCCTGATACATTTTTTCCTCACACCCATAATGAATTTTTAAGGGGGCTCGGGCCCCCTCAAGCCCCATGGAGTTGGCGCCACTGGATATATTTTTATTTTTCCATTAGTTTGTAATAATTTTTTTATATCATTTGTTTATTTTTTATTTTGCCATTTTTTGCATTATCTTAACATTTATCTTTTTAGAAATCTATTTACTTTTTATTACTTTTTTGTTTAATAAAATAACTGTAATTAGTTGAATCAAAATTAGTTTACCTTTAAATATCCGACATATCTTGGAAGCGTGAAAAATGCCGTGAAGCGCGGATGAGGTTCAACATAGGGGGAAACCTTGAATACCTTCTAGGAGACCACCCTACTAATTTAAAAAGTACAATTTTGTTTCTCAAGGAAATAGGTCTGTTAAATAAAATATAAAAGTTCCTGTCTATTTCATGTAAAAAATTGTGCGGTGACGATCCCTTTATTATACGATTTGAATGAAATGATTAAGTGTTGGTGCAAAATGACCTGCCGTCGAAGCACCCTAACGCTCAATTCCATTACCACTACTACTAAGACTCCAAGATATCAAGAATTCCATATCAAGTAGGCTATTTTTGTAGCATGGTGCATTTGCGAGAGAAAGGATGTATTATCGCCATGTTCTTATTTCCATAACTTAGTATTTCCCTCTTTCTTTTGAAAAGGTCAGCAAATAATTTTGGGAAGACGTCAAATTATCCCAAATTCCTCATTGGGTCGGGTGAAATAGCGAAACCGATACCTGTCGACAAGAAATGTTCGTAACAGTGAACTTAGTAGCGCACATCGATATGACTTAATTTATTTTTTCGCTGGTAAAATTTGCAAGAGATCAAGAGATATTTTCTAAATACAGTTTATTTGGGATATATGAAGGATAATTTAGGGTCATGTTCTTAATTTGTATTACTCAGCATTTCCCTCAGCCTCAGGTTATTTTAGAACAGTCTGCACATTTATAATCATGCCTCAAGTAGGAGATGCACATCGCTAAATCAGAGTAAAAATGAGTAAGGCACATTATTTCCTGAAAATGTCATCTCTCATCATACGTATGCTGCGCACGGCATCAAATTAACATCAAATTGTAACTGAAATCTAAAGTGTGAAGATTGGATTTTTAATCTAAGGAATCTCTTCAAACGAGTCTGGTGACATTCAATCGTGTCTCTGGATCAAGTTTTCGATCGCGGCACAAGCTTCGGTATCATAATATCCTTTAATATGCTGTCAAGCTGGTAGTGTTATATAATTTGAATTCAACGTGTTAGATTTCAGTTTTATTAATTCATGTAATATATATGGCACAGTGTGCACAGGTAAAAAGCAACCCATCCTGTGTACTTACATTTAAGATGGCAAATTTCTGGATCTTTTTAAAAAAATAATACTATGCAATCAGGAGTATACTTTTTAATCAAAAATGAATGAAAATATCGCCGAAGTGTTTGAAATTATGTTTGCCATCATCGGGGCTAGAAAGGGGATGAAAATGCCAATGATCATGATCATTAATGTTTCATATGTAATTTAAACTGCATAAATATTCATTTAAATTACTCATTCATTATATTTTACATCGGTCTCACCTTTACATTTTTATGCGTAAAACAAAGTCCTGGGAAAAAATAGCAGGTTTTATTGGTGCATAATGTTGTCAATCGTGTCATAACATAGCATTATGCCCCGTTTATTGACAAATTGACACTATATTAATTAATGGTGCTCAACTTTCATTCACTGTAATTGAATTGGTACGTATAAAACAAATATTTTTCTTGGAGTCTTAATACGATAGTGGAAGAATAACGATTAAAATCACGAGGAATAATGATGAAAAGGCGAAAAAAATAATTTGATGCTCTAAATAATTTGATTCGTACACTTTTTATCCATACTGTCTTTCTTTAACGTGTTCATTAATGTTTTCTGTGTGACATCGCAATAAATTTATTGCACATAAATACGTAGAGGCAAGAGATAGATTCCGATGCTCACTTGTTCCCTCTTTCGCCTCACTGATCAAAGGACCGCATTCCCGGCAATCCAACAGTATCCCACCCTCTCTCTTGAGTTTAATGGCATCACGTAGCCCACACATTACATTTTCAGGATATGTATCACGTGCACTAATTAACTTTACGAGTTCAGGTGCTCTCGGCACGAGAGCAGTAGACACGTTCGGCGCACTTGTAACGTCCCTCTTTACTCTTTTTTTTCTTTCTCTCTCGTACCGAAGCCAATTCAATTTGCAACTCTCTTTTCCTCTTCTCCATCATTCAACGTGTTTAACGTTTTGAAGGAGAGCTTTAAAGGGGTCGGTTGGTTGGGTTTGGGCCAAAGTGAAGGAAATGGGGATAGTCGATCAAATGTACGAGGGATCTGGGGGGAAGGTTTTGTTTTTAAAGTGCAGAGCATGCGGCCCGAGAGACTGACGTCCCCTTTATAATGATTGATTGATTGATCGATGGGGAAGATTTTATTTTTGCGTTCGACATGATAGGTATTTTGCCCTGCTGGCTGTCGGATCTCCTGAACGCGCTGGTAACCTCGATTCTCCATTCCCCAGCCCTCTTTACACTCGCGGTCTTCGTTTGAAATCTATGAGAAGAAGGTATTAGCAAGAAGCTCATTTGGAAATGGAATCTATGAGAATAAAGTACTATCAATCTGTTTTTTTAACACAGCGGCTCAAATATTTGGGGGGGGGGGGGGAATGAGGGGATAAATCCCCCAAAGCCTCAGAGAAATAAAGTTATTTAAAACTATTCTCTAGCTTTGAATAGAATAACTGCTTTCATGGAGAATCATGTAATTATTTAGGTATTTTTACATTTATTAGAGTCAACTGCAATGATGAATAATCCCTTTTTTATGATATATGCTAACCCCCATCTCAAGAATACGGGCCAAGTGCATGAAACTGAGGCATTTTTAGGGTTATTGCAGCATAGATAGCGATAAAACGTTCGTCACTTGTTTCAATGGAACGTATGAATAAAATCTGTTTCCGAATATACTTATGCACCTATTCTATACTTATCCTCTATAATAAATTAAGTGCCTTGATTATTTATGTTAAATGAATATTTTTAAATAGTTAAAATGCATGGTTATTGCTAGAATGAGATTGTGATCTTAATTAATGAAGTGTGACAATTGTGACTCCTGAATACACCGTATGATAATATCATGCCTCCTACAGGTATTGGATGAGAAGGCATCGACTAATATTTCTATGTCTTTTAAGTATTGGAAATATGAAAAGAAAATTTTGTTTTTTGATGCAGTATAGCTTTATTACCCTTAAGTCTAGCATAAGAAGAATAGTGTAAGTACCCATATATTCTAGAGGGCGAATGTGTAATACCGGAATGTGACCTTTATCGGAACCAAAAGTATCATCGATTTTAACGAGCACTGTCATTGATGCACTTAATTTATTTGGACTATCTCGATTCCATTCGTTCTCGTTTGAACAAAGCGTGAAATTGCTTCTTATCGATCCGTTTGTAGGAACGCGCGCGCGGGGCAAATTGCAGCCGCGGCGGATGCTTGTGTAAACCGGAGTGGTTACGCAGTAATAGATACCGAGCCATTTAATTGAATCGTGATTTTCCGAACTGGCCCGCACCGAATCTCGTGATCGTCCCACGTTTAATCACGCAAATGTGATCCACGTCATACTAGGAGAATTGTGCTCTTTTCAAGCGGTGGTAATGGGATTGCCTCAATCCTTACAAAAAGCCGTCGCCTTACCCATGGGCGGAAGTCCCTCATTTGTCGCGAATGTAAAATTTTTCATGCATATTTTACTTATGAAAGTAGTGGCTAATACGTATGGGGGGCGCAGGGGGCGCGCCCCCCTTGTGGAACTAGCCGCATTGTCGAACATTGCAGAACCACACTGGTAAATTTTCATCGCCAAATTCCAACAATCCTAAAGCCTCTTTCACACTATTCGAGATGTCATGAACAAGGAACGTTGAACAAGTCGTCTTGAACGCTAAATGAAGATTCAAGACCATTCGAGACGGTCTTTCAAGAGTGATTGTTCAACACACATTGAATCGAGTTGAACGTTCTTTCAGACTGTTCCAGAAAGCTTGAATTGACTTGAATACCGATAGTCAACATGATCGACAAAGGAAAAACGTATAGCGTTCTATTCTCTGTTAAAGCGCGTAGAAACCCGTACTCATAACAACGTTTTGATATCATCATTTGATACATCATTACAATTATTAAATCTGGTTTTGCGTCCGACGATGGATAATGACAACGCAAATATAGCAAGAGTGGCATTTTGCGTAGGAGTAGTGGCAGCAGTACTGCAAGGTCGGAGGAGAAATCGTCGAAGGCTTTGGTCAAGAGAATGGCCAAGCCGGAGGTATGCCGCTGGTAGCATGAGCTTGCTGTACCGGGAATTGGAAACGGAGGATCCGGAATCTTTCACCAACTTCCTCCGGATGGATAACAACAATTTTAGAGAGTTACTGGAGTTGGTGTCGCCTCTCATATCTAAAAGAGACACAATTTTACGGGAATGTATCTCGGCAAAACATAGGTTGGCGGTGGCTCTGAGATTTTTAGCCAGAGAGAGGAGAGTCTTACAAAAGTCTACAGTATTCCACGAGGATTGCTCACAATACTATTTCTCTCTTTGTACCTCAAGTATGCAGAGCTATTTATGAAGTTCTGAAAGAGAATTTCTTGAAGGTAAGTTGTTTGAAACGAGCTAATTAGATAAAATTTGTACAATATACTCCATTTAATATGAACATAAGTATAGCATTCCTCGATTTGAATTTTTAATGTATTATCTTTCATTTCAGATGCCGAGAAGTGTTGATGAATGGGAGGAAATAGCTAGGGAATTTCAGGAAAAATGGAATTTTCCCAATTGCATTGGTGCTCTTGATGGGAAGCATATACATTTTAGATCCTCAAGAGCAGACGGGTCTTTCTATTTCAATTATAAAGGCTCACACAGTATTGTGTTGTTAGCATTAGAAGATGCCAGATATAAATTTTTATACATCGATGTCGGGGTGAATGGTAGAGTGAGTGATGGCGGTGTTTTTCGTGAGAGCACCCTTGCTGAGGCATTGCGCCAAAATTCTTTGCATATACCCCCGAACATAGCTTTGCCTGGCCGTGTACTCGGTGTCCCTCATGTGATTGTGGCATATGATGCTTTTCCTCTACAATATAACATAATGAAACCATATCCAGATGGGGGACTGAGTTTGCAGAAGAGAAATTTTAATTATCGCCTTAGCCGGGCAAGGCGGACATCAGAGAATGCTTTCGGTATTTTAGCGAACCGCTTCAGAATACTATTAAACTGTATCAATCTCTCTGTTGAAAAAGTGGAAATTGTGACACTAGCCTGTATAGTACTACACAACTTTTTGAGATCAAAGAAGGACGCTAATTACTTGCCTCAAGGTCTGGTAGATAGTGATGAGTGATGGAAGGGTAATTCCTGGAGTGTGGAGGGAGGGCCCAATACTTGACGGTCAATTGGTAAGACAGGGTGGAAATAGGCACAATAACGATGCGAGAGCTATTAGGGATGAATTTTGCGAATATTTTGTGACTGATGGAATACTACCATTGGGAAATGGCATGTAGGTTGTGGTAGTGCTAATGAATTCCTCTATTTCATTCCCCCTTTTGTTATTGGTGATTTTTGTGGTAGTAAAGATTGTAATATTTCTGCAATTATATGAAAAATTATTCCACTTTTAATTTGTGTTATTGGCTTTATTGATGACTCACAACCTTCTTGCGCTATAAAGCTTTTTATATTTGAACCAAATCAAGACTTTTTTTGTGTGATAGTGGCCTACTATGCCATAATGAACCAATATTAAAAAATCTTTGATGATGGTTTATCTACCTATGGTTAATAAATAGGAAATTGCTGGAATGAATCGTGTTAAGAAGGAGAGCACTCATTTGCGTCCTTGCATCGCATGGAAATAGAAGGACTATTGGCTAAAATGCTACAAGTTAAGATTCAGAAACCAAAGTTTATTCCAGAACTTCTTCAAATTAAGTTAGTTTGCAACCTTGTCAGAAATTGAATAATAATAATAATAATTGAACAACTAATATAGCTTACGTACTACCTGATGTTATACGATTATTTGGTATGATAGTAGAAACAAATTCTTAAATCATGCAATATACTCAAGATTTTTTAACTAATGGCCATTGAGGGTTGAAGAAATGACCAAACAACAGTGATTCCACCAAGCAAATTATATAATTAACAATTATTTTACGATCAAATTCAATGTAACAAAATGTAAATTAAAATTATAAAATAAAAAACATACAAAAATAGTTAACTTTCATTCTCATCATCTTTAGCTTTCATTACTATATCAAAAATTTTCTGCATTGCAGCTTTCTGTTTTTTTCGTCACTAATATCGGCAATTTATTGCCCTACAAACAGGCCGAAATTTTCAAATTTTGTGTTTTTCCGCAGTGTCCCTTGCTCAAGGGCTGACGAAGCCTTTGAGAGAAAGGTAGTTATGTCTGCTTCCCCAGTCCTTCTCCTCTTGGGGGTCGGTACTCCTCTTGATGACCCGCTTCTTGAGGAGATGTTGCAGTGGTCAGCGCTGGCAGAGGTGGACTCTTCACTGATTAAGGGGACTGGGATGGTACCAATTTCATGCTGCTCTTCTGCCGTGACATCTGATAACTCTCCTGATTGTATTTCAATGGGCGTTTCCTACAGACAAAAAAATTAATGTAATGTTCAGAAGTGCAAAGAAGTCCCTTCGTGAATTCAAGTGTAGCTAAAACATAAATATCGCAGAAGTAACTGCGTTGAAGTGGGCACTCAACGTAAGATCACAAATTTCCGTAAACAGTAAACCAAAATAGATGATCAACAATGGTAAATAACGGAGTCAATGGACGATCTCAAACAATAGACTCGTTCCAAACATGCCCCTTGAATTTGACTTTTCATGTTATTACTTCATGCCAGAAGCAAACAATGCACATTCCAGCAAAACAAATTATACGTAATAAAGACGAATTTATTTGCAAGTGTCATCGGCATACCTTGTTAAGCTCCACGGGATCCAAGTGTGATACGCTCTTCGTGGGTGCCGTATGCCTTTCAAGGAAACTTAAATTGTTGTAGCACCACAATTTTGGCCTTACAACCTCTTCCACTCCTGCTCCACTCTTCTTCGACCTGATTAATTTGTTTTTTTCAGCCATGTATTGTGTGCGGAGGCCATTTATCTTCGTTTTCACGTCCTCCGATGTGGTACCAGGTCGAAACTGTTGGGAGTATCGAGTACACATATATTTTAAAAGACCATATCGGCGGAAACCACAAAATAATTCTTTGTAGGATTCATTGAAACCTCGTATTACAAAAAACTCAATATAAAGGCCACTAGGGGACCACCACTTATCTAAATAAAAACATATCCAACACCATTTGAACGAAACAAGCCCTAGCTCCAGAAATGTATATTTGTGAATGAAATTATAATTTTAAGGAAATAAACGTACAAAATATTATCACGACAATTATCGAAGCATTCCGATATCACATATAATATATACGTAATATATATTTATATAAATATTGCATTAGTTAATATCTTCACGAGGTAGGTATAGGTCAAGGTTAACCAAAACAATTATAATTATAATTTTACTTACAGGCAACAAATTAGTGGCTATGTCTTGCAGCGCCGAACTTCTCTTCTGCTTCAAGTGGTAATCTGGGGAGCTTACTTCGTACAAACACCTTTTTTCCTCGTAAAAACTAATGAGGGCTTCCACAGCGTTCCTCTCCCAAACGGCCATGATGTCAATAGTTATCTCCAAGGCCGCGTTGGCAAGGCTCGGAAAGTTATGTATCGTTCACTGATTGGTCGAAACGCTTCAATACCATTCGAGATTCAATAGAAATTAGAACCGTTCAAGACAAGACGAATTTGATGGAAACGAAGTGATTCAAGAGCATTCAAGACCAAATGTCCGCAGTCATGACGATTGACATGACGTCATATAGATTCGATAAAGATTGTTCAACGAGTCTCGAACGTAATTTGACGAGAATTTGACAGTGTGAAACCCCCTTAAGATTGGTTCGTTGCACCTCTTCACACAATTCTTCCATTGGCTAATCTTTTAACGCCTGAATAAATCTTCTGCTTTACATACTTCATTACCTACGCTCAATGTCTCTAATACGTGGCCTATCTCTGTATTCTTCCCTTCCAACTGTCCTCCGGCGATGATTTTCACATTCTATCTTGCCTCATGATGTGTCAATGATATTGTCACGTACTATTCCCAGAGTTTTCATAAGACTTTTCTTCTCTCCTACCATTCTTAGAACTTCCACAGTAGGTACTCACACGATTAGTGGTGTTATGTTACCGTAGCCAGCCGGAAAACCGATCCGATAGTGTTTAAGAAAAGTTATTGTAGTCAAATAACACTTTTATCAAGCATGGTGCCTCAAAATTTCTAATATATGAGGCGGTGAGGAGCCAAGGGGTACAAGTGATATTTTTTTCTAACCTGAGTTAGCTACAGAAATTCGGTAAAGGTTAACCAACGAGATCAACTAGATATTTAGTAATGCATGTTATTTTCCACTTAATGTCAGCACGGAACAATGACTTAGTCCTATCCCTTGGCCACTGAGTTTTTGAATATTTCTTCTACCAATTTCTGTACTTAATTCTGTTTAGAAAAATAATCACTTGTACCCATGGGTTCTAAATCTCCCATATAAATTCGTAAGCGAAACTAAAATTTTTACTATTGATTTAATATTGGTACTAAACGAAGGCGTGTACATTTAAAAATACGCGGACGTAATTTGTAATTAATAAACACTGAGTATTATTTTGATTGTAAAAAAAGTTAAGGATAGTGCGTTTGGGCACTGCTAATTTTGTCCTGTATATGGCACGATGTACCATTTCATCTTCATCATTTTCCTAAAGCGAAACATTTCGATAGCTCCCAACCTTGATTTCTATTGTCATGTCCGATGCCTGCTATCATAAAGGAACTTGATCCAGATGTAATTCCCTATATATTTCCACTTGACTTCGACTGATATTATCAGTGGTAAGTACACGTCCCTTTTTAAGGAGTGCCATCTTTGCTTGGGCTATGCTACTAACAATCTCCTACTTTTTTCGTCCATCTTAGGTCGTTCGGATGCCCAAGGAGAAGAACTCCCTCACCTCCTCGAATTTATCTACAATTCCTCCTAAATGCTTTGAGAAAATCATTCTTTTGATACACTAATCTTTCCGCTTCAAATCCTATGGTCGAAGTTGAAGATATTTTCACTGGGGCTATTCCAAGTAAATATTTTGTTCTGATTTTTTAAAACTATTAATGACTAACACATGTGTTTTCAAGGGTACGATTTTTGATGAGAAAGTGAAAAGAAATGCAATAATTTACGCAGATAACCAATGAAGATAATATTTAAGATAATTTTTTTTGGTACGACATGCTTTAATTACTCTCCATTTATCATAGCTATTATATAAATGCTTGAAAAATAAAAAGCGACATAGTGTCTCCAAGAAGTGATAACATGCTGGATGTTTAACATTTTTAATCCGTGTTAGTTTGCTGATTGGCCATTTGTTGAAATTATAGCTGTAAAAAATCCAGTATTTTCTGGAAAGGGAGAGCTGGGAGTGGTAAAATTAAGAATAGTATTAATTTAATTTAAAATTTATTCAAAACTGAGACATTATTTCATGAAAAGAAGGGTGGTGCGATATGTCTACAGCAATAAAATACGCTTATTTGAAAGAAGTTGGCTTATCAGCAGAGGAGGGGTCCAAGCATAAATTTTAAATCCAAATCAACTAATTTCCGTTTGTGAATTCTTAATCACTCATGGTAAATGACGACGACAATAAATGATTACCTCAGCACGACGTTTAAAAGATGAAAAACGTAATTACCGAAGCTTCATTAAACATTCATGCGCAAAAAGCAATAATACTTCGGAAGCCTGAAGGCGACTGAAATGCTCAAATAGTAGTCTTGCTAACTCTATCGTCGGAGCGTTGTTTCATAAAATTCGAATCGTAATGACTGGATATGGATGAGTCAATTAGCCAGGGACGTCAAGGACTAGCAGATGCGTCAATTAGTCCAGCATTTCACAATACATGAATTTTATGAGATGGACAGAAAGGTGAGGTGGCAAAAATATACGGAAGAAAGGGGATCGCATCGCATCTAATAGTAATTAATGTAATTTATTTAAGTAATTAATATAAGAGAAGCAATTGAGTCAAAATTCTTGTCTTTCTTTGTCATTTATGTAAAATAGAATTCTTTTTATATTCCGGAACTGGTTAACAAAAGACAATATTCTACTAAAATTTTTATCAATTTTGTGGCCACAAAATTTCTGATTTATACTTTCGTAACCAAAGCAAAAATTTTTGTATTGAAATGTAATTAGTAACTTGTAATGAAAAACACAGAGTAATATTTCACTTCTAAAAACTTAAGGAAATTGCTTTCCGGCACTGCTAATTTTTCCATGACGTAACCGATTATAACCATTATTCATAGCCCTGATGAAAATATAAGAAATAGCAAAACGTCGGCAAACATTTTTGCATTTAATTTTCCCGACCTTTTCCTCTAGGCTATATTAATTGCCATATAAGATGAGGTAATGAAAAATAAACCAATTCATCGCATTTAATGTCCCGAAACAAGGGTGGGGCAGAGGGGGCACGTGCCCCGGGCGGCAAATTTCGGGGCGGCGGAAAAATTTGAAAACTTTCTTTCAAAAATTTATTTAATATCCCCAATTGAATCACTAAACAATAATTATGAATTTATTAATCATTTTACAAAAATATTAATAAAACCTTTTCTTCAACTTGTAAATTCTTGAACTCCCCGTTAATTTCTTCATTTCAGTTGTCCGAAACCGCGATTCCTCACCTCCGTAATTCTTCTCGATCTGAAATAATGTCTGCCCTATCGTTGGCCCCACTATCCACTAGTAGGAATATTCCTGATCTTTCTTTCATTTACAATGCCTAAAATGGCATATACCGATCCTCAGAAATACTCCCATTCTTTTCACTCCACATTCCCACCCTCGCTTTTCGTAATGACCACCTACTACACCATCTTTCTCTCTCCCAGAAATCACTTTTATTACAGACTTCCTACCCTTTTCTATACCATTTCGTCTACCTGCGATTCCATCGTTCTCTTAATGCCCTTCGGATTAATCAAGAGGCAGTTTCCAAAATCCATCTACTCCTGAATATTTGTTTTATCCTTCTTATAGATTATATTTCTCAAAGCTTCAGATTATAATTAAAAATTAGTCACATACGGGTGTATGCCGCGTGTCGTAATGGAGATTGCCCCGACGTTCCGCGACCGACTGCTGGTCACTTTACCAAATTTCTAATTTTTAATCATTATGAACCGCGAAAGCTTCAATCAAGAACTTCAGATTATAAGTTTTATATTCAATATAATGGCCGTAATGGCTCTTTTTGAACAATTTAATAAATAAATAATATTAAACTTACGATGAGTAATTTTGACTATTGCATTTCAAAACAATAGCTTAGAGATATATGGATATATTATAATTAAGTGGTAGGGGAAGGCTGAGAGAAGAAGCGAGGGGAATCAGAAGATGGGGTGGGGGCAAAACTATCTTAGCCCCCCCCTGAAAAAACTCCTATTTCTGGCCCTGCTTGTAATAATTGATGTAGGAGGAGAGAAAGGGAAGGGGTAGGGAGTAAAATGGGGCACAGAGTAAAGAGCGGAGGAGGTGGGTAAAATGGAGTCGCCCCATGAATATGGATCGAATAGACACAAGGAGAGGTTTCAGGTTTCCTTTTGAATGGGCCAAAACACCGCGATCCCGGTTGACTCCGTCGTCCTTTCACAACTCTTCCGAAGCCGAACCGGAATAAATCGTTTCATCCCACGACGCACGAGGACAAATGGCTGTCGCCTTAGTGCGTTCGAAGCGTCCTAATTTATGTTAAGGATTTTTTTCGTAGCCGTGAATCACCGGCGCGGAGATTTTTAAAGTGGGATTCGAAAGGTGTCACGACGGGCACATATTTCATGAAGCGATTCCTGTTCCCTTGAGGGCGAATACCTTTAAATGAGACCCGCAAGAAATACGGGGGCTATATAATTTTAATGGCCTCTGGGAGTCTTTCTCCGGACCATTTAGTCCCATAGATCTCCATTCTCGCAGGTGAGCCCGGTTGTTTTGAATAATTCCGCGTGATCCAAAATATAGAAAGATCGAGCCATGTATTGAAGACTCCCCTAAGTGTATTCGAGCGCTCCTGAGAATTCCATGCAACACCAAAAATTACAGGAAAAAGTAGTATCAAAGAAATAGTCGTCAAATATAGGTAAAGCGATTTTTTTAAGCCAAGCGCGAGATCCGCAGTAAAGAAAACCGTTGTTCCTAACATTAAAATACAGCACATACCCTACCTTTTTTTTTCTTTCGTTTGATCTCTCATTCAGGTAACCATTGCGGTGATTCCCTATAAATATTACTTGCATAACAACGATGTGTAGTTAGATTTTTCTTGGATGTTTATTAGTTAGTTATATTTTTATTCCTTGATTCGCTGTATTCACTGTATGTATGTATGGCTATACATACATACAGCGAATGGCCATAGTTAAAATTTCTTTGTGAATTACCAACCCTACACTGACGTACGTACGCGACCTTGAATTGCAGGTATCGCAAAAATTTTTATGGTGAAATGGATGAAGACAATCCGAAGTTTATCTTGCCTCTGAAAATATGTGAAATTTTGGGAAGGTAAAGAATTTTCAAATTTTTGCTTGGGGTTTTCTCGTTCGCTCCACAGCTTATGATGCGGGGAAAGTTAGTACCGTAGTGAAAAATTCCTACGATTCAATCAACCGGGCTACCTGATTCAAAATGAACACTTCTTTGCAATTTTTTTAGTTACTTACTCTTAAAAAAAATAGGTTTTATTGAATGAGTTCTTTTGATTCGTTAATCGTCCTTAGTGGTCCAGTGTAACGATAATAGTTACAAAAAAACCGAATCAAGTACTTGGATTTTTAATCACGTAGTTCAACGAATGGTTCTTAAGCGATTGCTATGTGCATAGAAGCGGAAGGGATGGAGTGATTATCAAGAGGATAATCTTCTCTTTGAGGAACGTGGAGGAATTTTGGAGGATACGCTTTGTGTTGTTGAGATTTGGGATATCGGTGGATAGGGTAGCAGCGGTCGGAAAAGGAGTTCTCACGGAGTGGAACCAATGCATTCTAATGGGGTGTCTCAAAAGCGGCCGTATGCATATGCAATAGCAGTCCCCCTCACTCCACCACCACGCCTCCTGTGTTTCCATAGCTCGCTCTGAAGAGTCGTGATGGGAGGGTTGCGGCGGCGAAGGCCTAGTTCAGGAGCAGGGTCGTTGGCTCTTGAAGAGAAATCTCAGTTTCAATTCTCTGTACTGTGGCCTGTTGAAAATGATTACTGGTTGAAAGCTGATGCGAGATATGAGATTTTCTTATTGTTTCATCGTCCTTAGTGGTCCAGATGGGTCATTTCTAGCTTCAACAGGAAAAGTAGTTTGATATCGAACGCTTGAAATGACTTTCACTTTAAAATTATATAGTTCGAATTCAGGGTCATGGATTCGATGCCATAGGAAGTTTCAACTGTTAATGGTACCTATCAATATTTTCCAGTACTTTTTATCAAATTGTCAGTTTCATGCAGAGGTTTTAATGCTAAGTTTATATTTGTGTATCTAAAGTGCTGTGGCTGATTTTTACCCTAAGTTATGCAGTTCCTAATGTAACGGGAGAAAATATAAATATATCCCCAATATTTCTCAAAACAAACACATTCATTTAAATAGCAAAATTAAATTGAATTTTTGACGAAGAGAACGCACGCTTTCTTTTTAATACTGAGAGGATAACATAACATTTAATGCGTTTATTTTTTTCTACTGAGTTCCTGAATATACTTATGAGTTTCCATGAATTCAGATTACCTTTCATGTGCTGTCCTACGTTTGTGAGTACCAAATTAAGTACTATGTTTGGTATGCATTAAATTTGAAAATATGTAATTAAATACCTATCTACTATAAATAGTCTACATTTCGGTATATCCTATATGTTTAATTACGTTTTACGTATATGATTACACTATTCAACTTTTTTCTCTGAAAAATATTTTTCCTCAGAAATATGTATACTGTATTTCTGGTTCTTGGAATTGGAAAATGTTCCTCAAATGACCTTCACTATAGTTATGGCGTAAGTCATATATTCCGCCCATATCTGTAGCACACGTGTAGGTAAATAATAGGCACCTCCATGGAAAACGAATCATGTTGAAGTAAAATATAAGTTTTACCCAACAATATATCGAAATATGCTCTTTGGAAATGTGGAACCAAGTAGGTATTCGCTATCATTTTACAACCGTTAGTTTGTTAATTACCATGGCGTTAGCCTTTCTTTTTCCCATATGGGGCCATATTCCCATGGCCATATTCCCATTTTTGTGTTCTCGCGATGAAGCATCTAGAACTAGCTGCTCACCATCCGTGTGTGCCGAATTTCCTGGTATCGTATACCCGTTTCCTTGATATATGGATGGTAATTTTCACCCTGTGAACAAAATATTAGTTTTCAGGATGAATAGTAATATAAATGCATTCCGTTTTCATTAATTGCGCATGTTTAAGATTTTTGCGAAAACTGTGGGTGATGCGATGCTTAGAGAATTATTTTCGTATTTCATAAGGCCTAAAAAACTGAAGAAAAGTTAAATGAAAAAGGCTTATGTGACCTCGTAATTTGTCGAATAGTATTACCAGGGAAGAGCTTAGAATGTTGGTGGTAGAGTTGAAATCCTTAAAGATATTCATGACAGTAAGTGTTCTCATGCTTTTCCGTAGTTTGGGTCGTCATCTCCTCCGCAGAATATTCAAAACGAAGAAATCAAGAATTGGCGAAGCAAAAGCGAATAGAAGAAGAGGAATTGCCGAGCGACCAAGTATGTATTCAATTCATTGATACCTGTCGAGACACCAAACGAATTCTCGATGCTTGATTAATTTCTTCTCGCTCGAAGAACGAAAATATTTTCGCTACGTATATTAGAATACTGCGAACCCGTCTGATCGTTCTGAACTTGTCCCCGAATGATGAACGCAGAAAAAATTAATCGAGATATTGGGCGGAGCGAACATTTGGAGGTGGTTCTGCTCGGCGGCGTCTGTTTGGTAGGATTAAGGCGGCATTCAGGAGGGGAGTGTTGAATTTGTCGCTTTGCTCAAGTAAGAACCATGACAAGATGGTATTTAAATTCACTTGGCAATCCTGGCTGGATTATTTTCGGTTAGGCTTATAACTTAAGCAATTATAATTTTGCTATCTCATTTCGTTTATATTTTTGTTGGTCATGAAACACAAAACATCACAAGTAAATTATGTAGAATCGATCCAAATGGATAAATTTACTTTCCTTTTTTATTAAAGAAATTCAGAGCGTATTTCAACGTGTAGCGTCTTCATCAGGTCAATTAAATAACAAATTTTCGCATGGGAAATGTGAGCCGTAAAAAATTTGTTTAACCGTAAACGTTTTATGTAACTCATCATGCTGCTCCACCAAAATTTACAAAATACAGTTGAACTTATAAAATTATACACATTAAAAAGCGAATACAAAATTATGGTGCTCGATTTTCGTTCTTCATGAGTTTGGTCTTGGAATGAATTACTTCTAGGGAGGACGTCTAATATCCGAGAGTGTATAAGAACCCAGTCGACCTTCTACTCGTTTCATGATAGATGGATTCGATATTAAGCCTTTGGATTTATACTGCAATATCTAAGAATAAGGATAGTTGCAAAATCATCATGGGGAAGACGTAGGATATATTTTTCGCAGTAGTGGATAGGAAAAGTCAAGGGCGTTGCGGGAAGGTTTTGGATGTAAATGTGTGAGAGAGATGCTACTTCGCGCTCGTCAGGCCATACCTTGCATACGCACGAAATTCATTCGGATCAGAAATAAAATCTGTGAGCTAAATAATCTACTCAGGAAAGCTTCGCGATTCTTCAAAACCTGCTGGTTACGAACAGGGAGCGTTGCGCGGCTTCTTCTAGAATTAGGAAAGGAACCGCGGTAAATTCGAGGACAACGTGTCAGGCTTACATTGCTTGAGGAATTAAAAAGCGTTTGTTGTCGTGTATAGATAATGAAGATAACGGAGCCGCACGGAGAAAATCGAATAGGGACCTGACTGTGTTCTATTACCTATAGAAAAGATGAAAGTAACGGTCTATTTTGGCGAACGGGTAGGTATACGAATTCAGTTTCCCCAAATAATTACTTTAGTAAGTGAAAGGTAGAGGCACGAATATTAGAAAAGAGGATCCTCAAGCCGGCCTCTTAATGTGTTGTCACCCCCCGCGCAATTAAATGCGTTTCCAGAAGTCGCCACTCAAATCGCTGACGGATAAAGTGAACCGAGTCTTACGAGGAAATAAGGTTAGATTAGGAGTATCAACCGAAATTTACATTCAGGAAGATGTGATTTATCAAACTCATAAATCTTCAGTGCTAATTCTCGCACTCGCTAAGATCTTACTTCAAAATATTGGAAAAAAGTGGATAGCATTGCACTTATCACCGCGCCGTGGATAATTTTGAAAGTCGATTAAAATGCGACCGAAGTGGAACCAGAAATCAAACTTTTATGGGATAGAATTGGGCCTCTATACAGTCCTCTTGGGTAGATCTCAGTATTAAAATCACTTAAAAGCGCTCTGTGTTTTTCTTTTATTTTTTGGGAACGGCTATAGTTCTAAAACTCCCCGCCACGTATCTTTTGAAGCGGCTTTCGGGTTAGCATGTAGATGTGGATTTAGAAAATACATTGTTTTTTTTTCGCCCATCGTGTTTCGGAGGCTGCTATCTGCCAAGCCTTACAAGTCTCCTATTTGCGAGTTTATTCCGCGGTCCTTTTCTCCCTAACGCGGTCATAATTTATTCTCCAGCGCGGGACTTCAGCCGTGTAATTCGGGTC
The DNA here is from genome assembly GCF_921293095.1 of Ischnura elegans. Lineage (NCBI taxonomy): Eukaryota > Metazoa > Arthropoda > Insecta > Odonata > Coenagrionidae > Ischnura > Ischnura elegans. The sequence continues at coordinate 53,122,531 of NC_060254.1, read as the reverse complement.
CCTTATCACGTCCATTCAACGCCCTATTCCCTTTCTGCTCCGCTATTTTTCAGACCCTCTTACCTCTCCAAGGACCTCTTTCTTAACGTATCCCTCTCCATCACGTGCAGTGCCTATCCAAAACTCATCCGCTGTTTCTTTCCCACCTAATCTCATATACCTGCGCCTAACATCTTACTTGCCCGATGAAATGGATAATTAGCTTTTAATATCAAGTTCTCCTATTACATTGTACATTCATCACATACCAAGGTGTCATCGCCTTGATAATAACATAAAAAGCAGTCTTGATAAAAAATATATCATTAGTGTGGAACAAGCAAAATTAATGCTTTTTCTATTTCGTGGTTACATAAAATTTAGCTTGAAACGTAAAGCGGTTAGTACACTCTTATATTTTACTGAATATATTTTTATCCTGAAGCAGCTGAAGCGAGCGTACCTACATATATATGTAAACCGTAAACTGTGGAAAAAATCACGTATCACGTAGATCACATAAATCGTAAGCACGTAAATCACGCATTTATTTACCTAGACCTAACCTTACGCTCTATAATCGTTGTTTCTTGTTTATAGGCCAAAAAAGTATAATTTATTACCTGATTCATGTCTGGAATAAAAAATAATAACTCAATTATGAAAAATATAGTGTTGGTTGTTTACAATGCAAAGTACGGAGGATATTTTTCTTTGATGTAATACAATGTAATACATGCATGTACGCACCTATTTCAATTCAAGTGCTGTGTCTAATGTTTCTATGTTAGCATGACCTTTTGTAAATGATGGAAGTCAAAAAATAGGTTCTCATCAATGGCTATCTTAAGTTACTCATTTGTATGTAATCAATTCTATTCTGTATTTTTTTCTTTTTGGAGTAATAAAAAACAATTTATTAATTTATAAAACTTACTTGTGCGTTCGACACTCTCTTTATTCATGCTCTTCCATACCCTACTTCTCTTTACCGCCCAAACTCTTTGTTTTCGGAGAGGGAAAGTTGGCAATTCTCCCTTCTAAACCTAACTAACCCCTCCATCGCTCTGTAGGGTTCGCATTCCTTCGCCATGGCAACCTTTCTTACAATACTCTTGTTTGCGCTTTTATAGTCTCACTCTAATTCGAGAATGTGAACATGATGGTGTGGCTTATTTTTAAAACTTTTTGAAGAATTTTCGATTTCAACTTCTGCTTAAAAATGCTATGGGGTCGTAAAAACGTTATGAAATGATTTAGCATAGCGTAAAAATAGGAAATCTAAAAAAATTACCGGCAAAATATTCTGATACACTTATAAGAAGTTCAATCATCTCAATAATTTTGGTCTAAAGGGTATTTGTCGCCAAAAAGGCGTGGTAAATTATTTGCGAGAAATAGCGGTACTGAAGTCGGCAATCATTTGATGTTTGAGCCGACGAGTATTCTGTGGTTCACTGGGCCCTTTCGGTAAGGAGTGGAGTTTATTTCATCATAACATTTTTAAAAAGTCAATGGTTGTTTTTGTTGTAAAGGTTCTCAAATTTATTCAATCGGTCAGTTTTAGTTTTAGAAAATTTTATGCGAAATTAATTAATGTTTATTTGGACAAATTATATTTATTTTGAATGGTGTAGTTAAATATTCTTTCAGTTACAATTCAAACGAATTAGCTCTCTAAGAAATACCACTATATCTCCGCCTCTTCCTCTGTTAAATCCACATTTCAGTTATTTGAATAATACTCTGGAATTAATTGCGTAAGAGATAAAAGGCGTAAATTCACATCGGTACAAAAAAGAAGCTTTTGACTGATTCCTGTGACAAATGACCATCTATATTTTATTTAGATATCTTTTTTTTTGATGATTCAATGGCTGATCACAAAAAATGTTCGAATCGAACCGTATTTTTTTCCGTGTGATTGGAAAGAAATATCATATGTGCGTTCAACCCTTTTGTGCGGGCCTTCGTCAGTGTCAGAGTCAACGGGGAAACCTCTGTGAGCGCTCCAGCAATTGAATCCTTTTCCGCTTTATTTTTTGCTCCAATTCCTATTTTCGTCCTTTCTTCCTTCCATTTTCCCTTATTCCCTCACTCCCTTACATTGTCTATATCCTTTTACCCACACCCTTGCCTCCTCTGACCTGTCCTCCCCTTTTCCTACCCATTCCGTTGTACCCTGGTTCCGCACGTTCGGGGAATTCATTAAACCCTCATTGATGTTCCGGTGGCGAATTCGGGAGCAGATCGTCGGATTGACGGTCGTTTTTCGTGTTTTCGGCGTCGGTCGGCGTGTGGGGGGGCGGGGGTTGCCTTCCTCCCCAGTAGATCAGGAACAAGGGAATGGGATGGGTTGCGCCAAGTGGTGCGGAAGAGTTTTGTTAGAAGGGGATGTCGGGGGCAAGAAATAAGTCGCCTGAATGCCATTGCGAAAGAAAGGGAATAAGAAAGGTTTGCTGTAGTACTTATTTAGTTTTCTTTTTTTAAAGGAGTTGTGTATGTTGCAACATTAATATTAAAATGTCTATGTTCCATTTAGGACCCATAGTTCAGTTAAACCTTGGATACCTACTTACTGTCGCTGAGGTCTTTTATAGTGTTGTTGATAAGAAAAGTGTTGGTATTTTATTGGAAAGCACTGGTAGTTGTAAATGAATTAAATGCAATAACTCTTCATATTTTAAAAGTTTTAGTAGTACCGTATTTTAACTTCACACACATAAGGATTGTTAACAAAATACAGATCAATAAACAACCTTGGTAACCAACCAACAGAGACAAAACACAACTGAAAATTACAAATGTCAACACCCCCCCCGTAATTGAAGATGTGCTGAAACAGCTCTTTAGCATTTCCATCAAATGAATTACAAATTTTTTTAAAATTATTTTTAAACCATGCCTAAACCTCTCATACATTTTTCATGTTTTATACGATTTAAGCCCTTGGTAAGTATGTCAGCTGTCATTTCCTCAGTGGAGAGAAAATCTACGTTTATATTACCGTTTTCTACTTGTTCTCTAACAAAATGGTATTTCACATCTACATGCTTCATTCTATCATGGAAAACAGGATTTTCTGCTAACTTGAGAGCGCTCTGATTGTCCTCAAAAATAGTAATAATTTCTTGTTCCTGAAATAATTCGGAAATAAGATGTTTTAGATGAATAGCCTCTCTAGTAGCCTCGGAAAGAGCAATATATTCTGCCTCACAAGACGATTGGGCAACACATTTTTGTTTTCTACTACTCCAGGAGACTGGTCCACCTGCACAAGTGAAAACATATCCAGAGTATGAATGCCTATCATTTAGATCATTTGCAAAATCTGCATCAGAAAAACCAAAAATAGGCTTCCCAGTGCATTTGTATGTGAGTCCCATTTCCATAGTACCTTTTAGATAACGAAGTACCCGCTTGGCCATCTTCCAGTGTATATCTGTATGCTTCTTATTAAACTGGGAGAGATAGCTAGTAATGAAGGAAATATCTGGCCGCGTGTTGACGGAGAGATACATGAGAGTTCCAATTAATGACTGGTACGGGACATCTATGATATCCTTACCCTTCTCTTTCATTTGACTAACGTCAACTGGGGTCGAAACAATCTTACAATCTTCCATGCCAAAACTCTTTAAAGCATCTTTAATGTATTGTTTCTGGTCTATCTTGAATACTCCCCTCTTCTCATCTCTTGTAAAATTCATTCCCAGGGCATGTTTGATCTTGCCAAGATCCTTAATGACAAATCTCTTCTTCAATTCTTCCTTCAATTTCTTCTTTTCTTTCTCATCATTGGAGAATATAAAGAAATCATCAACATATAATGTAATAATAACTATTTTAGTTCCAATATGTTTAAAGTAGACACAGGGTTCATGTTTTGATTTAATATACCCTATCTCATACAATAACTTGTGAACTGTTTTGTTCCAAGCACGACTAGCCTGCTTGAGTCCATAAATAGACTTCTGTAATAGACAAACCTTCTTCTCTTCACCTACAGCTATGAAACCTTCTGGTTGTGTCATATAGATGGTTTCATCTAAAGTGGCATTTAAAAAAGCAGTTTCGACATCCAGATGTTCAACATCAAGATTCAGTTCTGCTGCCATAGCCAACAGCAAACGGATAGTTGAACCTCTGACTACCGGAGAAAAAGTTTCTTCAAAGTCTATACCATGAGTTTGAGCAAAACCTTTAGCAACTAAACGAGCTTTGTACTTGATGATCTTACCACCATTGTCTCTTTTCAATTTGTAAACCCATTTACATGGTATTACACTTTTATTTGCAACTCGCACTAGCTTCCAAGTTTCATTTTTTCTAAGACACTCTAATTCCTCCATCATTGCTTTCATCCAATGCTCTTTGTCTTCACTTTGCATAGCCTCTTCAAATGTGGTAGGTTCTTTGTCAAAGAAATTTTTTGCTTGTAAAACAACATGATCAGGAAATTGTTTCTTGTTACGTACCCTTTGAGGATATCTAGGACTCTTAGCAGTTTCTTGAACATTAGTCCCAGCTTTATCTTCTGTTGAGTCTGTATTTTCACAAGGAGAATCCAAAAGAATTTTAACAGCAGCCGCAGCTTCATCTTTTGTTGAATCTGCATTTTCATTGTAAGAATCCAAAGGAATTTGAGCATCAGTACTGCTCTCACCGGAAAAATTATTTTCTAAAAACACAACATCTCTAGCATGGACTACCTTCATATAATTAGAAAGATCCCTAAATTTGTAAGCTTTCTTATTCTCACTATATCCTACAAATATATGTTCCTTGCTTTTGCTATCCCACTTCTTGCGTTCCTCCTTTGGAATATGTACAAAAGCTCGGCAGCCAAATACTCTTAAGTGTGTCAAGTTGGGACGCTCACCTGTCCATTTTTCTTCTGGAGTCATTCCTGTAACGGATCTATGAGGTGATTTATTCTTGAGATACGTAGCAGTTCTCACAGCTTCTTCCCAAAATGACTTAGGTAGTCTGGCACTATGCAACATGGAACGAGCCTTCTCCACAATGCTTCTGTTTCCCCTTTCAGCAACACCATTTTGCTGAGGAGTACGGGGTATGGAAGTCTGGTGAATAATTCCTTCTGACTTAAGATAATCTGAGAATTCCCTATTAACATACTCAGAACCATTATCTGATCGTAAAATTTTAATTTTCTGGCCAGTTTGCTTTTCCATGAGGTTTTTAAACTCTTGAAACTTTACTCTAACTTGATCTTTTGTTTTAATGAAATAGGTAAATATCATTCTAGAGTAATCGTCTATAAATACAAGTAAATACTTATTTCCTTCTAATGATTTTACACTGAATGGTCCACAGAGGTCAGAATGAATCAACTCTAGGCATTTAGTCGCCCTTTTACTTTTGATTTTAAGAAAAGGTTCTCGACTCTGTTTCCCTTCTAGACATGCAGTACATACAGTTCTATTTTCCTCAGGGGCGTAATCAACTCCATCAGCTAATCCATTTCTCAGTAGATTCATACCATAGCGGCAGAGATGTCCCAACCTCCAATGCCAAAGAGTTTGCTGAGAAGGGTTAGTTGTAGCAGCCAGGGACTTTTCTGATACCTGTGACTCTATCTTATATAACCCGTTACTGGGAAGAGCAGTCATTAAAACATTCCCTGAAATACTACAATCATTATCATGAAAAAATTTAGCACCTTCTTTCGTAAATACTACAACAAAACCTTTTGAAACACATTTTGACACAGATATAAGATTTGTAGCAAGATTAGGCACATGAACAACTTCAGAAATACTACTAATACTGTTGTTGTTATTACTTTTGTGAATCATGACATCACCTATACTGTCACTCTGCAACTTACGTTTATCAGCACACACAATCTCCAAACCAGAGTTACTTTTAACATTGAACAGAATATCTTTATGAGGAGTCATATGGGCAGTTGCCCCGGAATCCACAAACCAATCATTTTTATTGCTTTGAGCACAACCACCAACACCTAAATCCGAGAATAAAGTGTATTGTTTCTTGTGTAGCTGCTTGTGGGTTGAACTCGATGTCTGTGCCGTTTTCTTGGTCTTGTTTGGACAGTCTGGTTTTTTATGGCCGGGTTGGTTGCATCCATAGCAGACGATACCATCTTGAGAGTTGTCGCGTTTCGGGAACTTCTTTTTCTTCGGAATAGTTCGAGACGCATTGGATGCAAATGCAGTCTCAGTTGCACCATCATTTTTGGACATTTCATTTAAGAGTTTAGTTTTCACCATGTTCACCGTTACTTCAACTCCTGAATTCTCGAGTGCCATTACTAGGGGGTCGTAATGTGAAGGAAGACCTCCAAGCAAAATAGCAACTAAATCCTCATCAGGAATCTCCTTCCCAATATCAGCAAGCTTCTGAGCGGTATCCATTACGGCAGTTAGGTACTCTTCAATGGACGTATAATCTCCGAGGGATAACCGGTACAAAGTCTTTTGAAGGTTAAGTCTCCGGGCAAAACCCTTATCTTCATATGCATCGGCAAGAACTCTCCATGCTTCAGCAGCTGTTTTGCATCTTCTTACATGTATGATAGCGGAATCGTCCACGCACAAACAAATCTTAGCTAGGGCACGCTCATCCTTCCTGGACTTTGAAGCAGCATCAGTATGATCATCATTTGGGTATCCATCAACAGCATGCCACAAGTTTTGATCTATTAAATACGCCTTCAGCTTAAATTTCCAAGTTGGATATCCTTCACGCCCACACAACGGCTTAATGTGAGACGATATACCGGATGCGTCAGACGACATTATGAAGACTTCACTTACTTCTTATAATTTACCAGTGCTGGGCCCATAACCTCTGTTGGTATTTTATTGGAAAGCACTGGTAGTTGTAAATGAATTAAATGCAATAACTCTTCATATTTTAAAAGTTTTAGTAGTACCGTATTTTAACTTCACACACATAAGGATTGTTAACAAATACAGATCAATAAACAACCTTGGTAACCAACCAACAGAGACAAAACACAACTGAAAATTACAAATGTCAACAAAAAGCCAGAAAAAAATCGTAAAAATATATAATAATAGTAAAATTTGAAGAATTAAATTGTAATTTTCTAATTTTCAATTTTAAAGTGAGGATAAGGAATGGTTGTTGTAGGAATTATGCACTTTTCTTTGTTTTGAGAGATAAGTATTGAAACATAAATATTACAATGTCAATGTTCCATTTAGTACCGGTGCTTAAAGTTAAACATTGGATACCTGCTTATAGTTGCTAAGGTTTATATGTTTTGTATATTTTTTCAAGATAAGTAGCATAAAGAAAGTACTTTATGATGCACCTTTTTTCTATTTAAAAAACATATACACCGTTTACTTAATTTACTTATTCCTTGATAGCATGAAATTGCGAAATTTTTTTACGGGTTACCCAGAAGAATAATATAGGTGATGGCTGAAATTTTTTCATAACTGAATGAGTTAGGCACTTAATCAGGGTTTGTAGGGCCGATTAGTGTATGCATTTGACCTTAGACGATTGTAGATGGTCATCTGATAAACATGCATCTTGTGTCTCATCGTGGCACAATAAAATAATAGAAGCATTGAAAGTTTTAGGTGATAACTGTGATTTAAAAAAATTCAATCTATTAGACACTTGGCCTGAGTTTGTAGGATCTATTAGAGCATAAATTAGATGATGAACTAGGTGATGGATCACTGATGTATCTTATTGGCAGGTTGGAATAGTATTCGTCGTCAAGTGTCCTTTGTCGGTCCCGGAACCGGATCCAGAGATCCAAGCCTCCCACATGAAAGCGGGCCATTAAAAATAAATTTGTGATCATCAGCCTCCGTGTTTCTCACCATAAGTGTTCATCCGGATTATCATTTTCACATTTTTTCTCTCTCTCTCGTTTGTCTTTGACACATTTAAGCTGTCATGCGTGGGATCAATAAATTTTCACGTACGCAGAGTTGTCAACTGTGACATCCATTTTTGGAGTTACTACCACGCCCGCGCGTTCAAAAGAAAATACAGCTGGAAACTCTGCTAAAACTTGAGAAATCCTTTTTCGTTAAAAGTAATTTTAGGGTACTTACCAGGTTTTTTAATTGACACTAGATTTGTTTAGATATTTCAATGTTCATAGTGCGAAATAAATCACTTAGTGATGTTCCTCAAAACTTTTTCACCACTCCGGCGAAGGGCGGATCTAGGATATTTTTTCTAGACGGGAGAGTATGGTTTCCATGGCCTGATAGGTAAATTAATAAGCCATAGGCCTTCTCATATTTGGGATGAAAAACCTGCATGCAACATTTACTCTATGAAATATACTCTTAGTTTTAATATAGAAGTTATTAATATGTGAATATTTATAACTTTTCGGTAAAAATAATTTATTAATATTTGAATTACAAATGTCGCCCATTTTTAAAACGTCTGGGGGGGAGCAAGTGCCCCCATGTCCCCTCTAAATCCGCCTATGACTCCGACCCTGGGTTTCAATGCTATATACTCATCATCAATGTCCTTATCCCTATATAGTAGTTCAAACCCAGTGTCGAAGTAATAAAAAGTTTTGTCGAGCATCACAAAGGGATTTAAATCGCACTCTATATACGTGGTTCTAATAAGTGAAGCCTGAACACTCGATCTATTGCAACGTATTCCATCCTTTTTACAAAGCTAGCCTAATTTTTCCTCTCTTTAACCCTTTCTAACCCAGAGCTGCTTCTGGGAGGTATCAAATTTCAAGATTTTTCATTTTGAAAACTTGAAAATTTTGCACTCAATCATAATTACCATGGCAGTTAAATATTTTTTAAAATACAATTTACACCTCAAAATAATGCGTAGTTTAGATGTTTCCTAAATATAGCAGAAAATTGATAAATTTTTGACGTTGCTTAAAAGGAACATTGGGTTATAATGGGTTAGCATTCTAGTTATCTACTGTCATTTGACTCTCTATCAAGCCTTATTATATGTGGGCAAATTCTGTAGTTATGAATTTATCCGTGGGTGATCAATCGCTGGCATAAGAGGACGCCTCACTCTCTTTATATCGGTGGTATTTTATCGTTTTCAGTTACATACCTATCGCTTATTGAAACTTAGTTAACCATGTTAAAATTTTCATTAATAGATTTTAATAAATCCTTGCTGGCAAATTTCATGTACCTCTAATTAAAAAAAATTATTTTTGAAAAGATGACCGAGCTGGAATAATAAATGAGGTAAAATTCCCAAGTTTGTGACACAGACAGATTTTTAAATGGGTCCACTGTGCATAAAGGATTACCTGCGAATTTTCAGGTTATTTTACGCGTCCCTAAAATGTTCAGTGTGGTAATGCGATACCATTCAGTTTTTCCATTGAGCCTTTACTTTTCTTGGTTAGTTTTGGTTAGTATTGGTGTTAGTGGTGATTAAATACTATAAGGACCTATGGGACCACCTCTTGAAAATCCAAGGGAATTGGCAGCCAATTAGGAGACACTGACCATTCTCAACTATGTATGTATACATTGAAGCTTGGAATTAATGACATTGGGTTCCTGAATCCCTGAAGACGATGGGCAAGTTGCTCGGCAAAACGTTGGAAGGGACTATGGAGGAACTTATCCGTTGCAATACCCGAGAAATCTTCACTGCTAAATACTATAGGAGCTTTAAATAAATGTAAAACCCATTGTCATACCACAATGTGCGACGCGAAATTAAACCAGCCTGTTTAATCTATCGCTCGGTATTACATGATGAAGCCCTCTTTCCTTTGTAAGGTCGCTGTTAGGCTATGTTGCAAACAAACAATACTCTTCCAATGTACGATTTTTATTATGTACAAAAATCGGTTTACACTTGAGGTGGCACAGTTCTCTCTAGCACAGCGTTCTGCTGGCACCTTATATTTATGCTATATATCTTGTCTTATATTTCTGCCTCTCGCGGTGGCTACTCTGCTGGTCTTATATACACTGGATATACTGCTTATGGTTCGATGCGGCAGCCTCGCCGCGTTGACCGGCCTCGCCTGCTTGACCGCGCTGATCAGCGTCTGTGCGTTGTACTTCCTGTTTGACTCGCCACACCTTCATTATATTCTATTCTTACCACTCTATCTTGCTTTACATCTTAAATTCAGGAGATGTAAATAAATGCAACACCAATTGTAATACCGCATTATGCGAAGCGAAATGAATCCAGCCTGTTAAATCAATCGCTAGGTATTACATGATGAAAGCCTCTTTCCTTCATTTTGTTTCCATCTTGATTTACATCACTATGTTAACATGGCTAATCTTATTCACTTTGTGAACACTGCGGTGAACTTGTGTTTGTGGCAGGCGACTGCTGTTGGGTGGGATCAAGAGTTGTGGTGGACTGCGTGAGCTGCTTAGCAATCGGTTAAGTGGCTTCTTCCGCCCACGGCTATTGTCGGAGGCTCTCTTTCCCATCCAGTAGTCCGCAGGGATCTGAATCTAGCCACACTCTCCTACCACCTACTGATCCTCCACTCCTCCACATTAATCAATTTGACGCTGATCAGGTTTCATCCACATCCACTTTTGAGAGGGCGCATACTACACCCTCAACCAGGCATTTTTTGGTGGTGGATCTAAATATTACCCTGCAAGCAACATATAGAGGTACTTGTCAGGGAGTGAACCAAAATTCACTAACTCACTTTTAACTGTGTGATGCACCGTAATAAGGTTTCTCGGTTAGTTAACTTTTACTTATACCATTACGTATTAGTGTAAGTGAAATTGGTGGTAGATATTATTAAAAAGTAATAAACTAAGAAACCTTAGGAGGTGAACCATCACCAATATGCACCTAAGGATTAAAATTTACTTCCACGAATATGAACAACGTAAAATTTATGCTACACATTACACATGAACTATGGAAATAATCTATATCCTACTCATGAAGACAGTCCGCCTATGACGGTAGAGAGTACAAAACATGCTTTTAGAAATACTAAGACAATTAAAAAACGTGTGTAAAGGAATACACTAGATAGTAAGCTACACTACCAGTCAACTAACCTATTTCTAATTCCTGAAGCTACCATTAGTCTCTTATCAATCGCGGAAAAAACGAGATTTGAAAACTGTAAGCTGTACATCTACATAATACCCGTGAAATTATGGTGTCATTGTGAGATTTACAGGGCATGAAGAGTATATTGTGGTAAAATATTTTTCTGCATCTCAAAAAAAAAAAAAAAAAAAATCTGGCCATCTTACTGAAGGGGGATGTTATTTTGTTGACGAATTACATTCCCGTAAGAGTAATTCAATCATCGTGAACTTTTCAGGAAACATGGAGTAGAACCTATGTAACATTTTTCTGCATCTCGAATATCAAAGAAATATATCTGAGAAAATAATTTAACGGTAAAATAACACATAATATACGAGATACAGGAAATTTAGACATGGCCTATTTCACGTATCCTGAATATTTGAAGATTGCAGCATAAGTTTTTGGCATTTGATCCGTCATTTTAAATGGCCAGTCGAGAGGTAGATATGTGTCCTATTAATATCAAATTTCCGTGAGATCGGATGTGTCCGGAAATTGCGGCATATTACCGCGTTTTTCTGTGGCTGTTGAGTTAGGACTCGGGAGTTAGGACGACAGTTGGAGGATACCATTGTGGGATTTTATTTGCGCCGTGCTGGTTTGACTTCGCGGCCCCTAATCGTTAGCCTTTCGCTGTCAGGTTCTCATCTGCCTATTAGAGGTGTCACTACCGGTCGGTGGGAAGTTATATTAGGGGGCACTCACGAGGACCGTCACCTTTTTTTTCTCAACTACGTCACCAAAATCCAATTTCGCTCATCCCTCATCTTGCATACAATGACATCGCTCTAATTTTTCTGTCATTGAATTTTTGTTATCCTCTAGCTAGGACACTCAGAAATATCTATCATGCTAAAACGTTTCAAACGAAATGTAATTTGGAAATGGTTTGATTACTTATGACATAACCTAAGACTTTTATTAGCCTCTTTTGATTTATCTTCCAACTCTTACGATGAAATTCAACTTGTGAAATTACCATTCAAATGCTCTTTTCTCGTCAACAAGAGAATGAATCTTTCTCTGTGAACTGGTCCCGTCTCTTTTTAGAGACACAATAATCATTTAAAAATTACGTTCATCTAAAAAATTTCAGGATTTACAGTGTAGAAATTCGCCATTAAGTATCTTATGCTCATCCCAGGGAAAGAATTCATCTTAGAAAATATTTAGGTATTAACATTTTTTAAATCTGAGATAAAGCCGAATGTTGAAAACGGTCTGCTGTTGTTTAAAATTGACTAGGCGGTAAACTGTTGAGCGTACACATTACTCCCACTCGATCTGTATATTACCTTTTTCCTAACGTATTAGTTTAAAAAAAAATTTACTGCCATGGTAAGATTTTCAGTATACATTTACGAGACTCTGATCAACATTCTGCAGTATTTCAAAATAAAAAATATGGCAACGGGGAAACACTGAGGTAAAACCTTCACATTTTATACGCAGTCACATGCTGAAAAATATCCATATCGTTTCTTTGAAAATTTTGAAATAATAACTGAAGTTTTAAATGAGTTAATAGTTACAGTAAAAGGCTGTACAGGCAGGAACGACACGGCCATATAGGGGAGCATTGATTTAAACCTAATATTAAATATTTGATCCGTTTAGAGACAATATATCCTAACATTTAGATAATTATTACAAGTAATTGTGAGTATCACAAATGAATATCAGAATTTTTTAATACCATATACATATATATTTACTATTCTTCTGCCATAGTTAGACCTAGGGAATCATTGAGTGCTTTAACCAGTTTATTTTACTATAGTATTAATCAACAATTATGTGAACGTTTTCTCGAATTTTAACGTGATATATCAGTAAACACTTGGAAGAATTGTTTTTCTGCGTTCCAATCTGTTTTTGAGAAATTTCCTTGCGATCCCTTAACAGTAAGGTTAAACATCAAATTAATTAAGTAGTATTTAAAATTTGACTTTTTATTGCCGCAAAAGATATGGAAAAATCTCATTAATTTGTCCTTAAGGCACTGGTAAATTTCCTTATTGCATTTAAAAGTTTATGTGAAGACTTATCTGACATATCTGTTCGGTTTTTTTTTTTAAACTCTTTACTAAATGGGTTTTCTTTGAATTCTCGACTCGAGGTTTCGAAGGGTTTCTAGGAGTTATACTGGGTCTAAAGATGAATTGAGGTCACGTTCCTAGCCGCAGAAAAAACTTCCCGTCCTCGTTAAACCACCGCATAACTTCGAATGTACGAGCAATAAAAAAAATGCAGACCAGTTCGAGTAAAAATGCATGCTCAGTACATTTATGGTCATTTTTATCAATGAGCTCTATCTATATTGAAGCAATATGCGAAAAATATTTGAGTGGTAGTAATGAGAAATCCGAAGAATTTTGTGGGCATTAAGAGGCTGTGCTAAGGTTCCCCTGTTGAAAATGGATGGATTATTTCTCCGATGCCATTTGATGAATAACATTTCGTTTATACAACTATATCCATATTCTTGAAGTGTGAAGAATAAATAGTAAGCGGGAATTATTTGCTAGCATGGCTACATCATTAGGAAGTCCTCGTCTGCCAAGCAAGAAGTCATGGTTTCAAATCCCGCCCGGATAATTTGTCACTATCATTGTTGGTTGGTTGGTTATGCAGGTCTAATTGTTAATTTTTTTTAAACCCCAGATTTAAATGTCCAATACGTGCTGTTTTCGGTTGTGTGCGATTTTATGAAAAAGTAAAACACCTATATTAAATCCCCCTTAACATTGAACCAACATTTTTGCATTACTTCCATTTCCATGTCATGGATGAGACAATATCAGCCCTTCCTCCTTAAATACGGTGAAGAAAAATTGGTTCAATTACGATTGTATATATATGGATTGAAATGATTAAGATATTCTCATCATTTCTTTCTCACAAGCCACAAATTTCAGGGTTACATTTTTATTAAAATACTTGCTACTATCTATGCTTATGCACCTAGATACTTTCTGAAGTAAAGACAGCTTTTTTGGATATTTTGATACATTTCAAAGAAAAACATCTCTTCAAGATTGTAAAATGGAGGAAAGACGTTCCAATGAGACATTGAAATCATTGAGAACAGATTGGTCGACGTCAGCAGTCATCAGTCGGAAGATAGATGTGATCCAGTTCTCCATTTCACGATAATTGGCTAAAGTGAGATCGTAGATTAATTAAAGTCTTTCATAAAATACTAAATAGATATTGATTAAATAAGATAATTTTGTGTAATTACCTATCTATTACTACCTATTTTCTGTAATTAACTATTACAAATCGATAGATCTTGTTAGAAGTGCGGAAGTTCGAAGACGATTAGGTGAAAAAAAGAGAAGTTTTTTTTTAAACCTTGGGTAGAAGACGGCACAATTTTATCGGGATCATCATGAGTCGCGATGTAATAATTGAAATTATCATTGAAGGGCAGGTGTAAGGGATTAACGGCAGAGTTGGGCAATGGATGAGATTTATAAATCAGTTTATGCTGGGTGTAAAGCAAAAGGGTTATGTTGGTATTGAAAGATTAGCCGATTGGAGAATTATTTGGAGAGCTGCATCAAACCAACTTTAAGATTAAATACACCAAAGGATGAGGTTTGCAATGAAAAAAATATATGATTATCCGGGATGCGAACCCGGATCCCCCGATTGCCGGTCAGGCGTCTTAGCCAGTTACACTATCAAGCCATTTGCTCAGAGCGAACTTCAGGATGGGTTTTACCAAAGAGTAGGCATATACTTTATGGCTTTACCGAACAAGGTGTTAAAGTCCTTACAGTGGTACATGTGGCAGAGGTCGTGCTTTCTAATCTTTCCAGGTTCGAATAACGGATAAGTGAAATATTTTTTCATAGTTAACTTTGTCCTTTGGTGTATTTAACTTTGCTCCCGCACGCGTGACTGCGTACAAAGTAACTTGTTTCATGAAGTGCTTTCAATTTTAAGATTGATGCCTGTTGTTGATGATCCTAAGAATACATCACTATTTCATTTGAGATTTTATGCTTTAAAATGTTTGACATTTAGCCATTCGCATTTATTTGCAGTCTTAAATTGTTTTATGCCAGAAGTGGAAATATGCCGAGTGTGGCAGTGGGGTTAAGTCCTCGCCTACCAAAGAAGAGGTCGCGGGTTCGAGTCCCGCCTAGGTGGGTTTCCCCTATCCAGGCCATGGTTGTTCGTGTACGCGCAATTGTTAATTTATTGAATGCCCCGATATAAAATCGCCAATATGAGCTGTATTCGGTGGAATGGGAAGAAAAAAAAATTATCTGATAAATGTAAACATAATATAAGGAGTGAGTCAATCATTGTAACAATCTGACCGAGATTAACGTTATGTCAACGTTGCTTGCTTGTATAGAGCCAAATATTAATTTACTTCCCGCTGAAATAAAACATATTAAATTTTCTAATAAAATGTTAAAACTTGACTATGGCTGGCTTTTTTCTCAAGGAATTTTTTAGCATTTATTTTGATGTTATTCAATTAACAATGCTTATTTATTAGCTACTGAATTTAATTTCTTAGCTTACATTTTTGTTTTTTGTAGGGGCTCAATTCTGGTCTTATATGAACTTGGAGACGGCATAAATCTTTCTGTCCTTTTTTATCACCAGATTTACAATGAAAATTTTGGGATTATATAAATTATTTCTATTTATTATTTATCTTTTGACATTATTTCTACTCTGTATGGTCTGTGGCATCGGAGAAAACGTTTTTTTCTAAATAGTCTGATGAAGTTTGATATTTTTCCTTAAATTATGCAATACCCACTGGGAATATACACAGAATATATATTCAAAAAATAACCTCTAAAAATATGCATTTATTATCGCTTGGGGCCCAGCATTATCGGCGTAATTGTATCGTACGAGTTTTCGCGTGCTGTGAAGAGTGACCGTGGATATTTGGCCCGGTTTGAGGAGAAGCTCTGTATCCAATGTAGGGACGTGGTCAAGCGGCGACTCCCAACACTTAGGAGCATTCCTTCTCTTCAGGAAAACCAGTTGAGAAAAATAAAATCGGCGTGTGAATCTCCATGAATTTATTTTCACGCCCTTGAAAATATTTATGTGCTTAGAGAACACGTTTAAATAGGACACGCCCGCTCTAAAAAAGTTAACACCTATATTAATTTTGTCTGATTTTTTCAAATTTACTGCTGGATCCCTACGTGCCATGCCTCAGGACGACACTTTGTTGCTGGGTGGGACACGAGGGTTGGATGCTCTGCTGTAAAAAGGAATGGTTTGCCTTGTGGGCCGACCAGTGCAATGACACGGTGTATGAAATGCGAATTTTTTTTGCTGAATTTCTACTTTGAAAATTTTTCCTGTGCACCTACTGAAACATCTATGGATTTCCATTATTCGTGGCAGAATAAGCTGATTGTGTAGTGATTCACGAAGCATTGTGCTGTTTTTTTTATGATCACGGGTCGAAAGCGACCACGCCTATACATTTAGAGTTCGTTTACCCCCGAATTTCACCGAAATTATCAGATCTCAGGCGATTGTGCTGGTTTACTTGGACTTCTAAGTGATTTTCGAATCAATTTTTGTTGAAAATCTATGCAAGGTGTCGTGATTTATAAAACTACTGGTAATTAGAAAAAAAAAACCATTTTTTGTAAAGCTCCACAGAAAATAAGTTGTTACCTTTACTTGGAGGAACAGGGTAAATCCGGAATGTTTGAGTTCAGTCAAAGGTTTAATGGGTGTGGTTAATGTTCTTGCGGGATAATGTATCAAACCTCAACATTTCGGATAGATTTCGGAGGGTGTGCAGATGTTCTAATTGGTTCCGCTATATACACTATGAATGCATAGCTTGCACGCCAGTTGTATGACACCTATTGAGCGTAATATTTTTCTATAAGCGTTCTCGGTTTTATTAATCTTGCGTAGAAAATTTGAGAAAGTCGGTATGAATAAGTCTTGTACCGTGGAAGTCGTAGGTAAGGGCCTTTCAGTTTGGCGTTGATAGCGTCCATATGAAACTTACTTCAACTAATCTTCTTCTATTACACGAAATAATTTTATGTGATACCTTAATTGATATTTTATTTTATTTTTTTATAGATTATAATCATTTAGATAACGTGGTTATCCCCGTGCTAGCTAGTGTTTCGTCCGGCAAGTTAGCGTTTTGTCAATAAAACCCGTTTTTATAATTTTTCTGGTATTTTTATTCGAGGATTTAGACAAGCTCTCTTTTACTTACTTTATTCACTCTAGCATATTTTGTACACCCCTTCGGGTAGGTCATGGAATTTGCGACGCTGAACTTTCTGCTTTGTTATCATCAAGCAGTGTTCCATGCCGTTTTAACTGTGTCTTTAATTTCTACTTGCATATTTATCTAATCCAATCAGTTTCGATCTTTACTGACTTTATAAGTCTGTCAAACGAAGCCTCAAATTGCTTATGTAACCACGCAGGTAGTAAAATAATTTGCAAGGCTTTAAACGGAAAAGGCGTCTTGAAATGTAGGATTTGAGCGAGGAGTGACTTATGGCGATTGCCCCTGAATTGGCATCTGGTCTTTTTCCTTGGACTAATAACTTTTACCTTGTTTTGTTAAAAATGTGTTTTGTGTGAAAATCCACTGATTTTGCGGTATGTAGATAAGTGATCTCTTAAACTTATCCTTTGGGATAACTTCATGAGTGATTTTGTTCATGGCTTTTATAATTTTAGCAAATTATTAATTTCTTGTTAAATTCCGCATTTCATTAGGGACATTAAAAACATTAACACCGACATATCGGTCTTTTCAATGCTATTACAGCCATTTCTGTGGTTACTTTTTACATCTTTACCACGTTCTATTATATTAGTTTTCTTGTTTATTTGTCTTTCCTGGCAAAACCTTGCAACTCATATTTCGACCCTCTCGTGATTAGATAGAGCACAAAGATTTTCAGGATGGCTCAGAATTAGATGGAAATGCAGAATTAGATGGTAATGTTTTTACACTTTTACCATGATCGGAGCAATCTCTTGAGTAAATTAAGGAATAAAAATTAAATATGGAGCTACAAAAATGCCAACCAAAATTTAATAGAGGTGCTGCAATCTTTACTGGTGTAATAAAGTCTCTACAGAACAAAGAAACACATGCGTGCACCGCGGCGGAGATGTTGCAGTGTGCAACTCCTGGGCGGAGGAGCCCGGATTGAGGTTCTCGGGCAACTTAAAAATTAATAGTTGCTGGTCAATATATATCATTCTGTCACTCAGGGAAAGGGAATATAATTTACGTTCGAAACATGTATTTCGTCTGAAATCTTCATCTAAAACTTAATATAGCTTTCTATTCAAACATATTTAAAAATTTCAATAATTTCATTAAATTTGAAATTTGCAACAATTTTGAAATTTTTAACGATTTAATTAAAATTTCAGTAATGCAGTTCTTTTAAAAATATGCGTTTTTTATTGATAATAACGATATTTTTATGTTGTTATAGTAATCTTTAATCTAATCATCCGCAATATACTCTGACTATAGTTGTATCACCTCAAGCCTATAATTGCGAAAGAAGAGACGCAGTTATTATGATTAAAATGATTTGAAAGTGTCTGATAACTCATCCATGAGATTCGGAGGCATATATTTTGATGCGGTGTTAGCATCTGGATGGAGCCTGCCTCAACTCGACTCTTCCGGGAGGAGGGGAGAACTTCGAAGAGCGAAGAAGACTCAGTCAGTGGGGGTAAGGGTGAAACATTCCTTCTCCCTCCCATCCCACTCCCCTTCCTGCTCAAAAATCCCACCCCTCCCCCTACGCGGCATGTGAATAACTAATGGGCAGACTGAGAGCGATTGGCCGGGAAGGGTCTGGCCGGGGTCACCGTAACCTGGACCTGCTAGGTAGGGCAACACACGCCGTCAGAATCGCGGCCTATCATCACGAAAAGGATTTCTGGACCTTATCTATGATGCTAGTTGTTCGTGCCGTGATATTTTACTTACATCAACTTATTATGCAAAATTTTCTTTTTAATATTACTAACTGGTAGTTCTATTATGGAACGTGTCTATGATTATGGTTGTACGAGCTGGAATATTTTACTTACTACGCTAAGTTTTCGTTTTACTATTGCTTACTGGTAGTTTTATTAGAGACTCTCTCTTTATTACCAGTTGTTCGTGCTGGGATATTTAACTTACTTTCTATTACTATAAGTACTAACTATTAATTTTAATTTTACTAACATGTAGTCTTGTTAGGGAACGCCTCTATGATGTTGGTTGTTAGTGCTGGGATATTTTACTTAATTTCACTTAATACGTTCGCTGAAGAACAAAGCTATCTCTTTACCGTTTCCTCTCTCTTTGAGCCGGTCTCGATTTTGACGGCGGGGTTAAGCCCTCGGCTGCCAAAGCGATGGTTACGGGTTCGAGTCTCGCCTGGGTATGGGTGTTTTAAATGTTTTGTCCAAATATATCGAAGTGATCGTATTTGGGGGAACCTATGATCATTACAGGCATTATAATTGTTACTATTATTATTTCATGTCTAAATATTCTTTTATTACTACTTAAATAGATTTTTCTAAAATTTCATCTACGTACCGATTCTTAAACCACCTCATGTGGTATGTGGAAGATCTTATTAGAACACAAGTCTTTACATCTTATAACTCATGCGTGAATCATTTACTACAGTAACTTTTTGTTTTTCTTTTACAAACTAGAAGTTTTATTTGCAAGATAGTGTGTTCGTGTCCTTAGCACTCTCCTAGTTTCTGGTCTGATGGGGTGCCGTAGTTCTGTGTGCTTGGTCTGTGTCCGGTAAACCGAGGGTGTTTCTGATTAAGGATAGGATAAGTGCTGCATGCATAGTGTGGATTCACCCCAATGACATCAGCCATGGTACTCGTAGAGGTAGATTATAGACGTTTTAAATTAACCCTGGTAAAACTATATATTACATGTGCAAGTGTTATGTAAAGGTGGAATTAAGATTAAGAGGAGAAGAATTGTTTGGATTTTCGTTTACCCTATTTTCGCTTGCTATATTTACATTAAAAATCCTTATTACTGGGAAAAAATCACGAAACAACATTTTATAATCTTGATTAAATGTAAAAATAAATAAAATGAAATTTTTTAATAAATAATAATTTGACTTGCGTTTACCCCGTTATTGATAGACACCCATTACTATAATAAGAAAAAAATGGATTTCAGTGAAATCGCACCATGCATTAACTTTTAAATTACAATCACCCTGGATACTGTACAAAAATATGTGTTGATTGCTGTATTGTTTTTGTTTTTACTCCGCATTCCATGCCAACGGTCACCTTCCACTATGGGTAAATAAATTTAGCGTCCGTCCCAAACCGGTATCCGGAAGAGGGCGCGACAACAGAAGCGGTCAAATTCGCCGCCTATCATCTCGATAAGGATTCGGGGGCCCTCCAAAGGGAAGCTGGTTGCACGCGCAGAGTGTTCATTGGGGTGGGGAGACAGACGATGGATATTACAAGTCGTCGGGAACATTCATCATCCGATGGCCACACTCTCACCAAGCGTGTCCTTCGCACGACGAAGCATTTCGTCGCGCGCGTGTCGAGAAGAGCAGAATGAGAGCAATAGGAAAAGAAGCAGCGACACCTTGGCTGCCCACTCGGATTGGCGACCAGGATGTGTACGGACGAATAAAGAGGGGTTGAGGGATAAATAACAATGAAAGCAGTCCATTAAATCGGCTCTTGTGAACAAAGTAAATTTAGCTGGGTGGATGAAATTCACAAGGAGTTAGTCAACCGGTAAGCAATGGAGGCAAAGAAAATACAATGTAAAAAATCGTATGAATAATACTCTAAAAAATACAAGTAGCACTAAAACTTGATTCCAATGCACAGGAATTAGTAAGGCTTAGTGCGACGTATGTAGAAAATCTTACAGGGATTAAAAGGCAGAAGAATCGAAGGAAAAATTAAAGAAAACCTCTGAGAATACCATTTCGGCATGAAGAAATAATTATGTGCCTGAGAGGGAATACCTTGTCTGAAGCCAGTAGCTGAGAGATACCCGCGTGAACCAAACACTTTTATTTGCCGTGGAGAAGGGATTTGATGATGTAGAATAGAATAAAATGTTAAGTGCTATGAAATAAATTAGGCTTGGAATAAAATGATAAGAAAATCATCAACTGACTCGTACAACGCGGCCAGATGACTGGAATACGCATACAGGAGGAGAGAGCTAAAGATATGCAGGGGCAAATGTTAGAATAGATGTCAGGACAAGGAATTAACCCACCATCGCCACTCCTAAATATATGCATGGGAGAAGTACACGGTGGGTTTTGTGGCACTTATTTGGGATCTGTATTTTGCGGAATTGTAACCTTGAGAATATTATAAATATTTAAGAATCGATTTATTGCTTGTTTCAAAAATAAGGTACATAAAAGTTCTGACACGTTAAGTTACCCCCGAAGATAAATATCTGTGTGGGGGTAACAAGAAACCCAAGAATTTTAGTTTAAAATATAAAATTTAATCCTTAAACACAGTATAAGAAATAGATTTTAGCTATAACCTCTGATCCGTAGACAGTATTTTTATTTTGTCTTCATTGAGACTCGTTTAATAAAAAATCTCGTTTGATTCTCATACATGGCAATCGTTCATATAACGATAAATTTATTGGATGGGGGCAATCTTATGCACTTTGTTAACCCATGAAAAAATCCTAGAAAGAAGTCTGGAAATTCTGGTAATTCACTAACTCTTGGTTTACTATGTGGTATTCCATTATTTCCTGGATATAGACAGTTACTTATACCACTTATTTTAATAAAATAAGTGGTATAAGTAACTGTCTATATCCAGGAAATTCTGGTAATGTCTGGGAATGCATACTTGATTTTAGAGTGGCAACACTGAGAATGCCTTTCTGCGAATTAATTAGCTTGCTTCTCAGGAAGGCTGAGATTTTTTTCTTTATGGCATAGAGTTACCTTGGTGGTGTCAGCGTGGCCGACGATATCTCTGCACGAATCGAGAATCGTGTCAATGTATCTTTTGGCGGCATCGCCGTTCTTCGATAGCAGTCGCGGAACCAATTAAAAGGAACACTCGATCCCACGCAACGCCAAGCATTATTGTATTGATGGAAAATACCTACATGCAGAATATGCACTATCAGAGTTGTTTCTACAGTGGAGGCTGTAGCACCTATTTGCGATCTGCATGTTCTGCATCTGTACACTTGTACCTTAAGTGCCGGAATCTTAAATTGGAAAAGAATAAAACTGTTTAAAAAGCTATTTATTGCGCCTTTCGGAAACAATTAAAATGAAAAAAATAACTTTTAAGGCGTTAGGCTACCCTTAAGGAAACCAAAACATTTTATTATAAAATTTTAAATTTGGTCCTACAACTCAGCATATGTTATAGGCTTTAGCTATAACTTCTAAATGGTTGGTAATATTTTTATTATTTAACATATTCACTATGACCCTTGCTTCATAATCTATGATATATAGCATTCGTTTATATTAGAATGAATCTATAGGATGGGGGCGCACTTAAGCTCTCTAGGAACTCATTCACAAAATCCTAGGCATGCCATCGGCCATTGCTCGCAAATACGCTCAAGGCAGGTCCATGCCGCAGTCTTTGGCTGAAGCTCCAATCGTCTTTGATCTGGGATTCTTCGACGTTCGTTGTCGCATGGAAGGAAATCACAACCGCATTTTCGCCAAACACACTCCCACACTCACAGACGAAGAACGATTTCTTCCTCCAAAGATTCAGCTCCTCCTCCTTCTGAGTTCGCGTGACGCGACTCAAGAATGAGGCATCATGGGATATCTCTCTCTCTTTTCCTCTTTCTCCACTTCTGATGCTACCCCTCTCTCCGTCTGATATTTACTCCACTCTTCCTGTCAAATCTTTTTCAAGACGGAATGCATAAGTCGATTTGGTGACGTGATGTGTGGAGCTCCCGAAGAGGTCCTGACGCCGAGAAGGGCCGCCATCGGAAGAAAAGAAAAATCATCTCTCCTTTTCCATCTCCTCCTTCTTTATTTTTCTCTGTTATTTTATTCTTCATTTTTTTATTCGCTTTCTCCGTCGTCGACGTAGTCGTGGGGAAGAAGAGCTCGTATTCAGCTCTTAAGAAAGAGACTCGTCGTATTTGGGTCGGATCCTTTTGACAGCGGGCGTTGTCACCAGCGAAGACTTCATACCACTCCCCTCCCTCGGCAATGCTCCGTTAGCCTCAGGAATGCGGTGTGTGTTTATCCTAAAGGTACATACATACTTGCTCAATATGTAAACTTTCTATACAGTATACCTGATCAGCAGAGTGCCTCATTTTTCCACTTTCTTTGTCGGCACGAATTGTACCGAATATTCAGCAATACTAATTTAACTCTATTTACATTACAAATGTATTTTATTACCGATTGATATCTTACTCAGAACCAAATGTCATAAAATAACAAAAATAAGAAGAAACATTTTTTAAAGCTTTTGTTTCCATATTTTGAGTGGAGAGATAATTTTGAATATAAATGTTGGCATTAGTAGAAGAAGTTGCCGTAGATAATCCTAATTTTTTTAAGGTAATTGAAAACTGAAAGCCAAAATTGATTTGAACCATAAATAGTATTCATAGTAAATTTCAAGAAAAAAATTAAAATAAATTATTTATTCAGCATCAGTTACCATCTTTTGAATTGAGAAGCATATTTGACGATGAATTTTGATATTTGAACTGGATTTTTCCTTCGCTGGTCCTTATTTTTAAGAAAAATGAATCTTGAAAGCCAGCTGTGATTAAAACCATAGCGTCACCGTATCCTTAACTCATTTCATTAGCTTTTTCGTTCACTTTTACGGTCTTCACTATAAATATTCCTGCTTTGTCTTTTTTAAAGCCCAAATCGAGAAAAATATTTTTAGCACTACGCTGAGGGTCCCCTCGTGTAACTGACTGCGAGACGCCTTAGCAAGACTGCTGCCGGTGAAAGGTGCTACCCATACGATTTGCAAGGCAAGAGACGCAGACGAGAATCATTTGCTTTATTATTCCGATAACAATCTTTACGCTGGGAACTTGCGGGCAGGGTTGACAATCGAAACGGAAGGAAAGTCAAAGCCAGAAAAATTTCAATAGTTTCTTTCCAGCTGGGTTGGCAAGTGAAACGAAAAGGAAAATGTTTTGTTGCGATCCGGAGGGAAACGAGAATAAGGGTTTTAGTTTCGCTCCCGCACGAAATTAAAATCGCCAAGGAGTTTAGTTTCGACCCGGGACGAAACTCGACTCCGGGGAGCGAAACTAAATTAATCGCAACTCCGCTGCTCATGGTAAAGTTTCGACCCCAGAAGTGGAGTGGAGGGGGATAAGAGGCAATAGTTTCGACCCATTTCGTTTGACATAGCTACGTGTAGAGAGGTTAAAAAATTGAGCTTAAAAATCGAAGGTCGGGTTTGCGTTCACCGTTCTCCTTCGCGTTGAGTCGAGTTTGGTCCAGTGGCGGCTTGCCCATAAGGACTCTCGGACGCCGCCCCTCCAAAGATTTGAAAAAGGAAGTAAAATAAATATCCATTAATTTATAATTATACATCTTATTAATCAAAGTGTTTTTTCAATCGCATGCATCGAAAATGTAGGAAAAACACGCAAAAATAATGGGAGAATTTCGCATTTGTAGCCGCGGGGCGATGGCCAGAACGTCCCAACCCATTAGCATATAGTTATATGGAGAATGGTAGTGGTGGGGGCTGCTGGTGCTATGACGCGTCTAAGCTTGTGCCTTGTGGAAGTCTTGGGACGCCGTCCGAGAATGCGCAGAACGAAGAATCTAGTGAGATGACATCGCCGTTACGGCTGGCGGCATTATAATCTGGCGTGCTGCATAGTCGGAGAATACCTTGTTTTGGTTTAAATTTTATTATTATAAATATTTAAATCATATTATTTTAAATTTAACAAATTTAATACCTAGATAGCCATAAAAACTAACTTAAAATACACAAAATATTCAAAAACTTTGAATCCCCCGCTGAAGTGTCCCCCCCCCGAGCATTTGACTCACGAGCCGCCACTGGTTTGGTCATTTCTGGATCTGGCAATATGATAATATACCTGCCACAACATATTCTCATTTTCAAATCCCTTTGCGAATTTTCTTTTCTAAAAGCTTAGCTTGATGTAAAAAGGAAAAGATAATGAGGAATTTTGATGGTAGTTGTGTCAGTATAAAAAGATGAATTAAAATTAAAGTGTCATGAAAAGTTCCATAAGCACTATTGAAATGAATTAACCTCTAGTAATATGTGGTCAATTTAATTGATATATGCATACCCAAACTGCCAGAAATATCCCTGAGTAAAAGCATTTTCACCATTGTAATAATGCTTCATGATAGCGCTTCTCGTCGGCAGATTTCTGTACTCACTGGCCTCGACAACTCTGTGACTGAAACTACTCGACTCGACTCCACATTCGTAATGCTACTCGAATCGCTCGAGTCGAGTACCAACTACTCGACTCGAAGTTTCGAGTAATCGCGCATCCCTACCCATTACTAATAGCCTTATTACTAGTAGCCTAGAGAATGGATGACGAGATGGAAACCTAACCGACGGCTGCCATAGATTTTCTCACCCGCCCGGAAACCCAAAGAAAGTTTATTCAATCGCTCTTATCTCCGTCATATTGGAAACTGATTAAATTGCGCCGAAGTTGGTGAAAAAATGCAGTTTTAACTGGACGGGCTGGTGACTCCGCTATATAGTCCTTCAGTGCACTGTGCGAGTTCGAAAAAAAAGGAATAGAAAGTCCCTTCCTCTGTCGTCGCCGCCACTGGAATGAAGAGAGTGGTCCTGCTGGAGTTTCCCCGAACGAAGTCGTCTTCGACGGCTCTGAGTCACACTCGGACGGCACTTTAAGAGCCGAAGGTGGAAGAGAAATGGGGAGAACACAAAGGCGTGCCTTTACTCTCGTCTGTGCATGCGTGTGCGTGGTGGGAAGAGAGCGAGTCCAAGGAAGGAGTCGACTTGTTGGCTCTAGAAGCTCTGTAAACAAATGCCTAATGATTGCGCGTGAGTGTGGCTGGGACGAGAAGAAGAAGGAAGCTCCGTGACCCCCTCCGTGCTCTTAAAGATTGCCTCATGACGACTTTCGACGATTGCGCTCTCGAGTTGTAACGTTTGGGCGATGTCGGACTGCGACGTATACTAGGGGCAACCAAGAGAAACCCCCACCCCTCGAAAAATGAAGGTAAAAATTGAATGCCTTGACGTTAATAAGTTTGATTAGAGTGATTCTACCTCATTTCATTACACGATTCTTCTTAAATAACTTCGTCGGTCTGTTTTATCGATGGAATCGTATTATTGATTTTTAACCCTCTTCCCATTGACGGATCGGCTTGAAATCTAGCTCACTGGCATGTTTCTGATTGCAAATGCAATATTCACTGAGGGTACGACGTAAAATGGAAGTAAATTACAAATTACTCTTGATTATTAATGCGATGATCTAGAGCA
Organism: Ischnura elegans; assembly: GCF_921293095.1. Lineage (NCBI taxonomy): Eukaryota > Metazoa > Arthropoda > Insecta > Odonata > Coenagrionidae > Ischnura > Ischnura elegans. The sequence continues at coordinate 53,095,924 of NC_060254.1, read as the reverse complement.
TGAATAGATAAGTGGAAGCAACGGTGGCTTAAAACGAATTGGAGCATACATTATTTATGTTTCTTGAAAGGTGACACGTTGATCTAACTTATCTTGTCATACCCTGGATCATTGCATTAATAATCGGGAGTCATTTGTGATATCCTTAGTATCTATATTGTCTATGGTGGGAACATTGGCCCAAATGCTGTCGGCCTCGGTGGCGACAGGGACTAGTCCTCGCCTTCCATACCGAAGGTCATGGGTTCGAGTCCCATCTTGATAGGTTGCATCTGTCCAGGGAATGGGCGAGTGTGGTTGTTAATTGTTGTTAAAATCCCCAATTTTAAGGCCTCATTGCGCTGTTTTCTGGAGTAAAGTAGGTAGATAAAATAAATAAATGGTATCCTGCTGGGGATCAGGTTGCTGTGGCGACCGAAGTGCAGGCCTTCCACTCAGTGGGACCGGATTAATATCCCGGTGGTGGTGGAAATTATTCTGAGACTCTGATTGTATGCTAAATTTTTCCCCTTCAATGACGCAATGATTTGATGATTTTATATCTTTTCATTTTTATTAATTTTAGTATTCATCTGGTGACTTACTTTATTTGCATTTTTTCGATTTTCATTAGAAATTGCTGCTGCAAATTTCATATATTTTTTGAAAAATTGAATGCTCATTGGAGCACACTTTGAGCACAGTATTTTGTCCATCGCATGGGACATCAAGCCTTAATGCCCCAGGAGCCTATCGTTAAGACCAGGCTAATGCCGATGGGAGCTTTCCATTCATCGACACACGTCGACACAAGTCGATATGCGTCGCGGTTTTTCTATTCCATTCTGTGAGTGTCGCCGACTGTTGTGATGCAAGTCAACAAACGATTACGCGCAGGAATTGGAGAGTTATAAACAGTTTCCGTGAGTCGACAGTAGTAGACGCGTGAGTCTCATGAATGGAAAGCACCCGTTGTTATGTTCCTTTCCAATCTTTCTTCCTTACCATTACCGCATGGTGCATATAACCATAACTGTCGCTCGCTTCCTATGAATACCGTCACAAACATAACACATCTATTAAATCACCCCGTTCATCACCACTATCTACATACTACCACGGGAACCACCTGAATAGGCGTGTTGTGGGGGTTGAATTTTACGGGATCAAATTAATTATGGTTTATTTACTTGTGAAATTCGGATGTTTGCCGTCAGCGACGCTAGCGGTGACTATTATGAATCCATTAAAATGCGGGGATGGTGACAACGTATACTTTGACCGACTGGATAATCCTCCTAGTTCTTAAGTAAGGTCCTCTTGAAAGGTTAAGCCAACGCACAAAGTCTCGGCCATAGGAGTTCATTAGGGTTGGTCCAGGGGCACTTGAAAAATAAAGGTAAAAATACGCTTTTCCCGGTTTGAATTAGTTAAATGAAAAATGCCTGAGGGCGTGGGCACAACACACAGTGATATTCAGTCATTTCATTAATTCTTTCTGAAAACTTTTGCGGGTCATTTTTGTTTTTTTTAGGGTGTTCCCCGAGCAAACTCGGCTTTGCCATACACTTCCTATCCGTTTATGGCCACTTTATCTAAGGGAATAAGTCGGCAATTTATTGGGGGATATTTAAATATAACTACTACTGTTTAATTTAAATATTACTATCTAACGACCGGGAGGTTTTATAATTCCTCAATACCTATGTGGTAATATAAACAAATACAAAGGAAAGCTACGCGATTCGTCAAAATCTGCTGTGAGTGAACTTACCTTGAGCCTTATAGCTATTACGCGAATTATGCAGGGAGCCACTAGAGTCGTGGAGGCTACATGCTAGACTTAAACTGTTTGAACGATTTAAGATAGATATCTTTCAGAGAGACACAGAAAACATCATCTTGGAATTTCAGTTTATTTCTATATCCGACAGCAGTGGCGTATCTAGAAATATGCTTTGGGGGGATTGGATCGCGACCCCCCCCCCCCAGGCAACGGGGGTTCGGGAAAATTCTTAAAAAATGACGTGCCTGGAAATACATTTAACATCATTTTTGCACTAAAAAATTCACTTCAAGCAGATGCAATTATTGCATATCATAAGTAGACAATAATTTTAAATACTTTTTATTTATTTATCTGAGGCTTTTGAGGGGGATCTATCACCTAATCCCCCCCATAGTTACGGTACTGTCGGACAGAAATGATGAGTCAAAAATAAGATTTTTTGTAGAAAAGATGGGATAAAGATTTAAGGATATTATAATGTAATGATGGAGTAAAGATAAAAGCTAAGATTTCGTTTTACCCAAGCAATAAAGGAATTTAATAAATGTTAAATGGTACCCGATTTTATTTTTTTGTAAACGGCTGGTATCCTAACATCCCCTCCACATTCTTGTTGAGGCGGCATGCATGGCATTATGAAGATATATATGTATTATATATATGCATGATATGTGTATTGTATATGTGTATGATATATATTATATGTGTATTATATGTATCATATATACCCTGAATTGAGTGTCAAGTTATAAAATTTATTACATAGCGAAAATTCTAGCATGTGTTACATTGTACAGTTGAATAGGGTGGGAAATGGAAACATTAAACGTTGTTATACATTCATCATGTATAACAATTACATGTTGTTATACTCTCATCAGAATTGTACAAAGGAAAATGCGATGCAAAATTCTCTTAAAGTTGGAAAACTCTGCAAATCATACCTGTGGATAACTATCGCTAACACTTGGCATTATTAAAACACTCTTATGATTTATTGGGTCCTTCTTTGATGACCTATTTTCATCATTCGGGAGCCAGATAGCATCAGCAGTGCATATTTTGTATTTTATGTTACGAAAATATCTCCGTGATTAATGCATAATAATAAATATGTTTGAGCTTGGAGACGTCAATACGAGATCGTCTATGAACGTAATGCTTGCAGATTGAAGATAAATAACCTTTTTTCTTATGATTGAAGATATACAGCTTAATTTTCAATGATTTTTTTAAAATTTGATGAGTAAATAATACTATAAGACGAATAAAAGATAAACTTCTGTCAAAATTTACAAAGGTTGTATATTTTCATTCGACGTGAATTTTCAGGCATTAAAAATTATATGCTCCCTATAAGGTTTTTCATTGGGAGGTAGAAACGTTCTCGGTAACATCGTTTCAAGGACGAGGAAATGTTCATGGAGAAAATATTCAATCCCTGTGAAAATTACAGCATATGTGGCATTTATCGTTTCAAAGGGATACGAAATGAGGACTATTTTTTACTATTTTCACCGTGATGCAAGTGGAAATGTAACGCAAAATTCACTCAATTTCTCTGAAAATCAACGCGGTGGAATAAATACCGCTGACACTTGGTATTATTGAAATTGCCTCCACAACGCCCCTGTGATTTACCGAGTGCTTTTCCTCGATGACCTATTTCCATTATTCGGAAGCAAGATAGCATCAGAAGCTCAAATTTTATATTTTATGTAACGAGAGGATCTCCGTGATTTTTGCGAAATAATATCTGCGAGCGTGCAGGCGCCAAAATAATTTTAAAAATCGTAATTTTTGGGAGATGAGAGGTACGTATCTATGTTCCCGTAGCGTCAAGAGCGCCGGGCGAGAACAGTTATCCGATTTGCTTCGAGGAACTCTCCCGGGAGATGGGCTCCGTTAATAACGCCGTTTTTGTCCCTCGTGGGAGAGAGTAGTTGAAGTTTTAATTAGGGAACCTGAAGGAATGAGAATTGAGTTGAGAACACTTCGGCTTGCATTTTCGAATTCATTTGTTCGGCATTTCGGGGAGGAAAGCTTGCAATCCAGACGTTGATGCGGTATTTTTTAAACTCTTAGCACTTCCGTCTCTGCGACGAATAATTATTTTTTGGGGTGGTCAACGTATTTCGCAAGTTTTAAGTTTCCGTGTCAGTTCAAGTCTTTATGATATTATGGTAACAATAATTATGAGTTTCATCTATTGTGACGTGAAATAAAAAGGCCGTTTCATTGCATTATGATGAATTATCAAATAATACAGTAGAGACTTATTTGTGTCATGCGTATTTAGGCATTCAATATTGCTTAAAGTTTCATTGAACTAGTGAAGCAGAAGCTAATGAATTAATGAATGTATGTTTTCGTTTTGATACATTACTTATCGGAATTCATAGGAGATAAATTTGGCCAAACTTTTCTGGTTATTTCTTTAATTAAGAGCAATGAACTTTACAAAATAGATAGTAATACAAGGAAGAAGCTTTGCATTTACAATAGCGCTATAATTAAGATACCTATAAGTCTGTTTAGAAAATTCATCGGTGGTCTCGTCAACGGCTATCCGGCGATTAAATCGTTATACGACTTCTCTAATACTCTTTATTGCAGCTTTGAAAAATTTCCAAGTACGATCCTTATATTGTTCAACGTTCCAATTTTTTTTACTGTTTGTTAAAAATATTTTTAATGTGAAATTCTTACATTTAAAAGATATTATGGATTGCACCGAAGTCAGATGCTGATTTGGGTATAAATTTACTCGTGTAAAAGTTGCCATGCTATGATAATAACCCGTTCATCTGGCCACTAATAGAAAGAATACCCGTGTGCGAAAACGTATATATTTCGAAATTTTTTTCATCAATATTAATAAATAATCTAAATTATCTATCCTTCTAAGTAATTAAACTATACATTTTTAGATGCGACCCATTGGAAGTTCTATAATTCGCGATCTCAAAGATTTGGCCGAATTGACCGAGCTCTTTCATCTGTTTAATTACCGCAGATATAGAGAGAAAAAACGCAGGTGAATGTAGCTTTCCCTACTGTCCGTAATAGCTTAATTGTCCTGAATTACTACATTATCCAATAGGGTAGTTTCCTTCATCAAAGAAAACGAAAGGAATTGATTGCGATTCGTTACCCACCATTAGTGTATTCATAATATACATATTACTTGGTTTTTGAAATACCGGTTTATACGAATGGCAAGGGTCAAATTTTATCCTCATTTGAAAAAGGCCAGATTGGCGCCCATGCGATTCCACTCCGCGTGACGTCACAGGGACCTAGTTTCTACACGAGAGGATAGGAGTTATACATCGTCTGAGGTTACCAATGCATGCATGAGGCACAGAGCTCAGGGAAACATGTCTTAATAATACCTATTAAAACTGGCTTAGGCCGGAAAGTTTTCTTCGTTTGATAAGGTATTAATAAACCTTTTTTAAGCCAAGCGCTACCAGCCAGCAAGGTACTCAGCTACCCGCTAGCATCCTGCGTCCTATAAGCGCTCAGAGCCTCGACCAAGGTCACCTCACAAGGCGGGAGGGGGAACCAGAAATGCGTCGCACGGACTTTTTCCCATCATTCCTACTTACGCGTCGCGTTTTCGCGTGCTTGAAATTTTTCACTTTTCATTTAATCGCGAAAAATAGATATCGTCATTTAAAAATCTAAAAGCGTGAAATACGTACTCGAGGAGTAATAATCTTTCGATTTAGGCAATAAAAAAATAATAGGAAACCACCCTATTGGTGATTTAATAAGAAGATTGGTATGAATAGGTGAATATATGATCATCTCTGACTAATTCACTGGTGTGTGTGATTCTCATTCATTCAGGCTATGAAGTTAATCATTTATCTCAGCCAATTCTCTCACCATGTGTCCCTTTTTTCATGGAGATTTTTGAAGGTATATCCCGATGTTTGACAACAGGAACCCTTCGATTCGTAGCATAAAGTTCTATACACTCAATAGATTGTCATGATTCCCCGAACTAAGCCCTGTAATTAATGAAAATTACGAACATAAATGTCATATTGATGGCTTAGTATTTTATTCATCACAACCTCTATATTACTTCTATGAGTATGATCATTATAATTATAAATATATGAACTTTAATTGATTGGATGCTATATTTTTTTGAGGCAGTAATTCTAATTGGAGACATTATCGACTGCATACATTTTTTTAGACTCACAGCAGATTTAAAACTTACTCATAAAATTCTCAAGTCCACCATAGGCTGCCCTCAGTCGCTCTCTTTTTCAATTTCAAAGTTCCACCTCAAGCCACCCGTTCTCATCCCTTAATCTACACGCCCTTTTCCAGACTTTCACTGGCTAAACGATCGTTTTCCTTCCGCATTGCTTCTCTATTGAACTCTCTCCCTACCTTTGCACTTCCATTGAAATCCGTTATTAGCCTTTTCCACTCCTATCTGTCACCTAACTAGCTCGTTCTTGCCGATCCTCGTTGTCTTTTTTATTCCATTTTGTTCTATTCCTGTTTCTTCTTGTTATATGGCTTGTATGTCATCAAATTTATGTCTTATTACCTGGCAACTATAAAATGGCAACACTGCTGTACGTGATATTCTATCTTTTGAAATAAAATATTAAAAAAATCTAATTAAATCTGTATTTCCATGCGTGATGGAATAGAATTTGTTCATATTGAAATAAAAACCTGCAATTTTTCATGGCTATAACATTTATTCCGGCCTTAGTATCAATTTTACTACATCATATTGAAGGTACAAAACAAACATTTTGCCTCTCGGAGATTCTGTAGTGACTTAGAAACCTCAGTCGTAGGTAATAAATTTTATAGCCAAGGAAAATCGCAAGTATTCATATCAATTTAAAAAATATTCGTTATACTGAAAGGGGTTTGCAAGTTTTATAGGTTATTGTAATTTGCACCGAGAAAAAAGTGTCAATACCTTGTGCGATCCCAACGTCGTCCATAATCCTGTGTTTACGGCTTAGAGATAGGAGGTATTGCGGAGATATTTCTTGGAGCGCTCTAAACGTGCCTTGATAGGAGGTAGTGTCAAGTTAGGGGGAGGGGGTGGAGTCGGACCATAATGAATACTTGGGGGCTACCGCAATTTGAAAGGAGGGGGGAGATGGTGAAGAAATCGTAAAGGAGGAATCGCCCTGGGAAATTGCTTTCTCGTCGAAACGACTCAATTAAAACGCGAAGGTGGTGGATGGTCCTTTGAGGCCCGGATGAAAGGGGTGGTCGGCAGGACGACGGGAAAGTTAGTCAGTCAGTGGGGTAAAGAGGAGTGCTTGGTTAACAGTTCAGGCGTGGCTTCGAGGGAAAACTTTGTCCTTGAAACAAAAGCCGAGCTTGAAGCGATGAAAATTGATCGTTGAAAGGAGTCCATCAAGAGGTAGTAATTTTATCGTTTCTATGTCGCCGAAAATATTTCTTAAAAATGTGGAGCATATATTTAAATATAAGTGAGTTTGAAATAGTTCTCTTATCTTCCGAATGAAGCATAATATAGTTCAATTTTCTCCAGTCACCGTTTTTACACAGTATGTGTTATAATCAAGTCCGCTGACGGAACGCCCTAAAACAAAAAAACGCTGTTGAAATTACACGCATGAGTCTTCACCAAGAGATAATAAAATGAGTGAGTATCACTGCGTGTCGCGGCTATGCTCACCAGCCAATTTTCACATTACTAATTCAAACCAAGGAAATAAATTTTTCACCTTAACAGTACAGGGTTTGTCCCAAAAGTAATGAGCTTAATTTTTTTTTGCTACGCGACTGTACAACGCCACCTGTACGACCGGTTGGAAGTGGTGGGTGGGACTCTAAGCTTATCAGCGACGCCTCGTTCAGTTGCATACGAGCTTTCAGAACGGTAGGACATCATTTTTAGTAAACCTCCGCGCAGTGCCTCGTCGTGGTTAGGATGGAGAGAACTTTGGAGCAACGCTATGCGATAAAGTTTTACGTCAAACTTCAAAAGACGGAGAAAGAAACATTTGATTTGCTCACTGAGGCCTTCAAGGATGATTGCTTGTTGTACTCGCAGGTCAAAAAGTGGCGCAAGTCGTTCAAGGAAGGCCGGGAAGAAGTGGCCGATGAGGTCCGTTCTGGGCATCCATCAACATCACGAACGGACGATAATGTCACTCGCGTCTGAGATTTGCTGAACAAAGACTGACGAATGAGTGTTCATTTGATGGCAGAATAATTAAATTTGCGAAAACAGATGTTCATCGAATTGATCACGGAGCTACCCGCGTCCGGCCAGAGATCCGGTCGTCATGGAGACTCCACCATGACCACGCGCCGAGTCACACCGCCTTCGTAGTCAACTACTATCTGACCCGGATCGGTGTTTCAACGGTGCCACAGCCCCCCTATAGCCCCGACAGACTTCTTCTTGTTTCCTAGGGTAAAAAGGAAGCTGAAAGGAAAGCATCTGGAGACCCTAGACAACATTAAAAAAACCACGACGAGGTGCCTTAACAGCATTCCGCAAAGCGAGTTCCTGAGGGCCTACAATGCATGGAAAACACATTGGCAAAGGTGTATAGACGCGGGAGGAGACTATTTTGAAGAGTATTAAGTTGTGTTGTACGTTTGATCAATAAATCTATTTTTTTGAAAAAAGGCTCATTACTTTTGGGACAAACCCTGTATATTCCATTGCACTCTGCGTTCTCTCTGATGTTGGTTGTAATTATTATATCGATAGCTAAGTTCTAACGACTCATATCTCAAAAATAGCAACTTTTCAGGAGAGCAAAAAAAAACGATTATTTTTTAACTTGTGCACTGAAATTAAAAACCAAAAGTTCATAAAACTGAATAAGAAGTATTACTTTGCAAACAAAGAGTTGTTTTTTGCTAGTATTTTATTTTTTTTAGTGTTATTACACTTTTTTTAAGATACCGATCTCAAACTGGTCAAATTTGAGATACGTGTTGTTAGAATTTAGCCATCGATATTTAATATTTTTATAAGGTATCTCAATTAATATAACATTCTTTTAAACGGGAAAATAGGGTCAAGTTAGCTTAAAAAATAATGAAAATACACTAACCAACGTGATGTTTGTGGATTTAAGCGCCTTAAAGTGAGGAGAAGAAATACCAGGATTGATTAATGGCCCGTTGAAAAAGTAAGAATCATGTAGTAGGGCCGAAACACCTCCTTATGCCTCTATGTCAGTTTTGACACAGTGAAAGCTAGTACAGCGCAGCTAACATTCTTATCCTCACCATTATTTCGGGTATCAAACCACGAGTTTCTGTCGCATGCTTCGACCACACGATCGCTCTTCTGGAATATAGGGTACGAACACTTACACGAATGGTAAATAAAGAGGGAAGTGGTATCTGCTAAGGTCATAACATACCGTGTCGCCTTTGTTTAGGATTTCTGGGCACTCCAACCCTTACGAGGGTGTGCAGAATTATGTGAGTGAAGGCAAAGGTGTGTATGTGATGGATATGGAAAGGAGTTGGTGTAGTATCATGAGGATGGAGAATATGCAGAGTTTTTGAGTTTCCATGTAGGTCTTGGCGCTCCGAGCTCATCCTGAATTAAGGGCAGGAGTTATTATTTCGCATGTTTATACGTATACATCAATTGAGATACTATCGGTATGGTTGATTAACGATGTCTTGGATTTATTTGGAATATGATCTCTAATGATAAATGACAAATTTTTAAGGCTTTTGGTGAAAAACCCTTCAAATAAACAATAAAACAGGATAGCCCAATACAAAATATACGTTGCAATTTCAATAAATTGCAAAAACAATGCATCATAAAGCAGTTGGACTTATAACTTATATAGAAAAGCATCACATTTTGTCATAATACGATTGCATAATATATTAATTTAATTTACTCCCATTCATTGTTTCTCTCCGAGAAATATTAATTTAGGTTCCCAAATATCTTATGTGCCTCATTTAATTATATTTTATATCTTAGCTTATAGTCATAATTTTTCCTCCATGGTATCTTATTCGTTTTAATTTGTAACATTAGCTTCATGGTTGGGTGAGATTTCAAGTACTCATACATTAATTTAAATGGAGTTCCTAAGCTCTAAATGAATTAATTCTCTATTTTGCAGTGATTGTTTTCTTTGTGCATAGTTGAGTCTTCACAGTGATGCAAAATTTTGAAGTGATAGATCATCAAGCATCTTGGGGAAACAACATGTGTCTGTGGATTGGAAAATAGGCTTAATAACGAACTTTTTATGTTGGTATTAAAGTGGACATAAATGATTTTTTATATAATTTCTTGGGAAACGCTTATGAGGTAAGGGTAAAAGTGATTTAAGGAATCTTAGAGAATACTTATATTTCAAATCATTAAGTCGGCAATTGACGCAAAATGTATTTTTTAAATGATTTTTACTGTAAACTGAACAATTGTCATCAAGCTTCTGGTGTGCGATGGTATATGTAGGGATCGATCTCCTAAATTTCCCTCGAACCATGTCGAAGCATACTCTCTGTGTTACCCACCCAGAAAATGGAATGGCTTGATTTAATGGCGGTCATAACATGGTCCTTGGGCGCTGTGGGAGGAAATGGGAAGAGGCCGAGGTGCAAATTGGAAGACTTAAGGGTGGACAGGGGAAGGCGGATGGGGAGGGCTTTGAGCGAGATAAGGGGAATAGGCGATATGGGGAATATGGACCCCGAGTCAAAAGGACGCATGCCTCTCGCTTCACGAGTCTTTTGTGGTGACTGACTGCTCGCTTAAAACTTGATGTTATCTTCTTGAAATTTTCTGATTTTATACAATATCTCCTCTGACAACTCAGACTTAACTACGTGAAACCTTTCCATTATGGACAATAAAATAGTAAAAATTTTGTAAGGGTTTACTTGTATATGAGGGGTAACGAATGCAAGGGGTAAAAGTGATTTTTTTCTCAACAGAGTTAGGTAAAGTTAATTGTTAAATGTGATACGCAAAAACTTGGTTGCCAAGGGATACAAGTGGGTCTCTGTTCCGCACTGACATCGAGTGAAAAATATAATTCACTACAAAACATTTAATTGATCTCCTTTGTTTTCTTCACTTAATTTCTGTACCTATCTCTGTGTAGAAAAAATAAATCTCTTGCCACCTTGACATCTCACCCACTCATATTTAGATAGGCACTACTCAGGACTTGCCGAAACGTGCGGAAAGAATAATATTGGCAAAATAGGCAGATCTATGAGAACTCGCTTAAGAAAATATGAGAGATCAAATGTACTAAGGTACTTAAAAATCCGCAGTGGCCGAAAAAGCAGCACTGGTGCACGCAATCGACGTGTAGAATTCAGTAATTGTTGCAAAGTGAAAGGCTTTTAGCAAAGACTGGTGAGAGGAGCAATAGAAATACAAAAACACCGTTTTAGTTTACCAGCCTCAAACTTAGACGAGCGTTGCAGCCATTAATCATGAACGGCAGTATCCAAACCTTCAACCGTCCCCTCTTCCCATTTTCCTTTCTTTCACCTTGCGACAAATGCAGCACCTATACTGATGCGCAGGAAAATCTCTTCATCACTTACTTCCCTTGTGTAGGCGACCAGTGTCGGTCGGGAAATTTTGGGGCCACCTAAACATTGACGCAGTGAAATATCCATTTTTTTTGCCAGCGAATGAATTTTATTCACCGTGAGTACATGAATGTATACAGCCGATCTAGATTCAATTTTTTAGCTATGTTGAGCAGTTAATATTTTTCCCATGAATGGCTGGAAGTAGTATTGTAACAACCCTTAGCGTTGTATTACGTTGTTTGTGCAATTCAGCACACTGAAAAAGACCACGGCTGCAGAGACTATGAGGGTTCTAGGTGAGCCCTCTTAAGGGTAAAACGCACCGGGGCCGGAAACCAAGCCCGTGGCTTATACGTCCGATCGCCCGGGGAGGGGCTGGAGAGGTAGGAAAAAGGATAGAGGCGCCGCCGCGATGGGAGCCTGCCGACGCCTGTGGAAAGGGATAGGAGTGGAAGGGAGGGGACGGGGAAAAACACCTCAACGCTATAGAAGCGAAAAGGGCCCACTAAATAGCGAAACCAAGCATACGCAATTAATTTTCTACCAATCCTAGTGGATTTTCCCATGAGGAAGAAAAATCCATCGATCGAATCGGTAGATGACCACGGCTGCAGTCCGACTTCGTCGTACCTTAATAACAATAAAAAAAATTGGTTTTGAGACTATAGCATAATTTATTGACTCGTAATAAGGTCGTACGCTGAACTATAAACTAAATTCTTTGAAAAAGTTCTTAGTTCCTCTGAAATCCCTTAGGAATGAATTATTTTCGGGAATATTCACGACGATCGTTTGGTCTCGCTTGCAAATGGGACTAATACGGCAGATTGGGGTTTGAATCGTCGGACGCAAATATGGACCTCAACTAGCTAGTCATCAGCTTGACTCTTGGAGGTAATCTCTGAGGCGCGGGTCGGGGACGTAAGAGGACTCTTGCCTAACCGCATCGGACTAACTGCGTTTTGCGGGAGGCGACGAAGCAGAATCTACGCGAAAGTGCCTCTGAGATTCCACGTTTGTTCACCGCGACATTAATTTGATCTAGGCACCGGAGGAGCTTGACTTCGCTCACTCAAGGGCTTCTGCCTCCAACTTACAACCCCAAATGTCCATCTGCTCTAGCGTAAGCCCTGCCTCAATTTAATGGATTGGGGATAGCTTAAGTAGGTATTTACTAGAATTATCAATTTTTTTATTAAAGTATAGTGATAGGATCATTCAAATATAATGAGTTAACTGTTCATGTAATAATTGGGGACAATGTTTTTGTGGGCACATGATGGCATGTTGTTTACGAACTGAGAATTCGTAAAAATCCAAGGAATATCAAATCCCTACGGACGGGAAAATATATACCCTTCATTTTATTTAAAAGAAAGAGAAATATGTTACTTTTTATTTGCGAATAATCACTCGTTTTTAACTTACTTTATGAAATTATACGTTTCATTTATAATTAAATATTGCGTACTTAATATTCTCGCTATGCATCATATTTGCTTCACTCAAGATTTGAATAAAATCTTCGGTTTGCGAGGGGTATGAACTGGCCTCCTTAAACCGTAATGGAAATTCACACGCCTGTCTTTTAGTCTGTGGTGAGCTCTACACTCAACTGTCCATACTAATATTCCGATTTAATGACTGAATGCGAGAGTGATATCCTGCTTGTTGATCACTAGTTGAGCTGCCAAACTGCCTAAACTCTATTGCTGATACTGATAATTTAACGTCAGCACTTCACTCAATGTCACGCTGCAGATATTATTGAAAACTTATTTCAATAATAATGATTTTTATTTCACTAAAAAATAAAAGAAAAAAGATACCGTTTAGGAACTTAATTTAATATTGATGCATACCGGAGTACGTTTAGGTAGCCATCACGAAAACCTGTTTATGGCTACCATTATTTACCAAAAGAAAATGCATAAATTACATGGTATTACATCATAGGAATATATCCTCATTTTTGAAATAAGTAAATACAATTTTCCATGGCTATAAAATTCATTACGACCTAGGTTTTAATGCTAGTACATCTTCTTCAATTAACATTAAAAGCAAGATCGTAATAAATTTTATAATCGTAGAATATTGCTAGTATTTATTTAAAAAAAATTCCACTCCCTCACGCTTGAATATTCGGCTTATCCTCCATCATAGGTCTGCTAAACAACTTAAACTATATTTAAAATGATTGAGTTTTGATTTGTAGATTTCAGACATGAATCCAGCACATAATGCATTGTACACTTTTGGGCCTATGAACATGAATTGTTCGTAGTGTCAGGCTCGGTGCGGGGACCAAGTGATAGCGCAAAATGTTAGCAGAAAGAGTTTTCTCTCCGTGTCTCTTCCCGTAAAACGCGGTACTCGTCTCTTTTCCATGAATCTCACCATAGTTAATCTGTGGCTCAGAGATCACTTACCTACCGGCTACCTCTTGCCTGCAATACCATCAATGCTTCATCTGTTGAAATAAAATCATGTTTCATCAATTACAACCGCCATTAGAAAACTTCCTCTTTAAATCTCTCTTCCTTTTCTCCTCCCTCCCTAGTTACAAAAAGAAGTGAGTAAGCGGAAGAGGCGGCAGAAGTAGATCCAGGATTTTTTTCTGTGGGGGGCACAAGGGTCTGACAGGCAAACGGTCTTCTCATATTTGAGATTGAAAACAACATGCAACAATTATTGTACGAAATATTCCCTTTATTTTTACTCGAAACTTATTAATATTAAAGTACATGATCGAGGATCTAAAAAAATCAAAACATAACGAATGTAATGATGACCGTATTAAAAATATTGTCCATTTTTGAGCGTCTGGGGGGGGGGGGGTACGTGCCCCTCCCCTAAATCCGCCTATGTGAGGTGGTCAGATAAGTATAAGTGAAGTAATACGTGATATCTGATTGTATTCAATGCGAGTTTGCTGTAGCTCTTGTTATTTATTGTTGTATTTAATCAGTTGATCCTCCGTTTATACAATGTAAAAGGTCTTCTAGACGGTTTTTTAATTTAATGCAAATAAATAGCATAGATAGAGAATTTTCAGATGGGACTTGTGACTCCTCCATGTTTTCCCATTGGTCTGCACGATGATTTTGGATGGGTTGGGAAATGTGCAGGAGTCGATAGAGCGGAGTAGGGAAGGGGTGGGGTGTGATGACTTCAGCGGAGCCGTCGCCCTTTTTGGAAGGGAGCTCTACCTAAGTGGGGGCATCATCTCCCAGTCAGTCGGGTCCGCTTTTTTCTCACGGCTCCCGCTGCTGCTGCTGCCCACGATTACTCAGCGCCACCGGCGGCTGTTTTGGTGGGGGGGGGGGAATGTTTGGGAGTGAAAAGTGGGAGGAGGATGGGCGAGGAGAGTCGAAAGAATCCTTTAGCTGACTCTTCGCGTGAGAGCACATGTGCAAACAGAGACGTCCAAAATTCTGTGTCGCCTCTACCGTTAGTCTTCCATCAAACAATCCTCAGAGAGGAGAGAGGTGCATTTGACTCATGGGACAAATAACGTGACTGAATACCTAACTTTTTCAATCCATTTTCGAACCCGAATTTCGACCAGAAGCATGATAAATTGGCTCATTTGTTTGGGAAGGTCACAAAAAATTGAGATTTGGAGATTGAGTGGGATGCCGAGAATTCAATAGATGGATAAAGAGAGAAATTTGCAGTTACATGTACGTGTATACTACTTCATTCATTCACATGATGCCTTAAGCGCAAACATACAAATAAATTCATAGGTAAGGAAAGAATGGGATAGGAATATATAATAGAAAAAGGGCGAGGAAAACGGAGTTGAGTTAGATGGACAAAGCCAGAAAATCAGAGGATTAAAATGCCTGGGACAAATATAGTATATGCAGACTGTCCCTCAGGCCGTGTGTCATTTTTGACCTCTAATTTTAGTAACTTCGCCTGAAGCAATGTACATGAAAATTGGCATACTTATGGGGATAGGTCCTAAGTTGGTCAATCAAATTCAGACTTTTTTCTATCTCGATTTTATTAACATTCAAACCCCATAAGGTAAATTCAAAATTTTGGTTTGGGCCCACATTGTGAGGTAGAAAAATCGAAATTCTAAAATTTTGCTTACACTCAACAAAACTCAGAGCCTCTCCCCATAAGTATGCCAATTTTCATGAATATTACGTGAGGCGAAGTTACTAAAATTAGATGTAAAAAACGACACCCGACCTGTCGGACAGTCTACATATATATGAAAGAGGATGTTTCTTTGTATGTCCGCTATGAGTTTCGATACCGCTTCACGGATTGCAACCAAATATAGTATGTAGATGCACCTCGTGCCTCCAAATCTCATGATGCTACTTTTACTACGTCAAATGCGTCATTTGCGTCGTTTTCCCATTGCTGTTTGTTACGCCACGTCATACAACTTCTATGTGGTTTGACATCCATTCAAGTCAAGAATTGTCATTTGCTAGCTCAAATTCCAAGTTGGATTGGTGATATCCTCATCAGCATTTCAACCTACACAAAATTTATTATGGCCTTTCACGTGATGCCCTTATGTTCCATGTCAAACGTCAACCTTGGTTAAAATCATCTATTTATTTAGCTGAACGATACCCAATGATATTGCAAAATCCGATTTCACTCTCGTCCAATTCCGATCTTGCCGGTTTAGAATTTCGATCTTAGATATCACTGCATGAGACGAGATACTTCATTCACGATGATTATTTTACCACTAAAGAACGTAAAGTATACTACTTACTTACGTAATTTTTCTTGGTCATAATTCAAAGTCGGCCAAGAAGGAACTACATACTTTCCCAGTTAATATGTATCTGGTGGAATAGCTACTGATGTGAAATTGATTGATCTTGGTTTGAATCTCGGAAAAAAATATGTTTATCTCGTAAATTCCATTTTAACTGCATCAGGGTTCACACCATCTTCCTAATTCTAATTTCTCTAATTTTCCCCCAATTTTCTGTGAAAATATTGAAAAATTTCTCCAGAATTTATATCAATGGCGAAGCAGTCGTATACAGGGAGAATTTTGTGGAGTAAAGTCACGTCGCAGAAATAAATTCAGGATGCAGTATTAGTTACAGGAATAAGTGGCACACCACTCTTTGCCGTCCAGTCTGGATAAAAACATAACGCTCATATCGCCAACTGTGTCAGGATCTTGCTCCACGCGCTTAGCAATGAATTTAATCTTTTTTCTCGCCTCTGAATTATTTCTCTTGCCATAATATAATTTCCCTGACCTTCCTGCCTTCTCTGACCGGTACGAATCATGGTACTATTACTGTGTTATATTTATTTAAGAAATCAATTTCAAACGGAAAAGAATATCCATAACCACCGCTTTTATTTCACGATTCATCGCTAACTCCGTTGTCATCGCCGACCTTTCATCCTTTCGCAAAGCTAGGCCCCCGTGACCCATCTGAATCTCTCATATCCTTCATTGAAAAAAGAAAAAAAAAAGGTACGACTCGAAATGAAAAACAGGAAGACCAAGGCACTGCTACTGCCGCGAGGAATGCAATTGTGGCCGCAAGGGCTGCATTTGCATCGTCCTATGCTTCGCCACGACATGGGAAACACGATGGGACGCGACCCAGCCGTAATAACAGCCGCTGCAATATCCTCCTTCCTCAATCCCCGCATTACAAGCTTATACTCTTTTTTCGCTTGAATTTTCTTTATTTTACCCATGGCTATCATTACTATTGCCCATAGCAATTTTGATAGCAAATTTATTAATCTATGAACCTCAAAGCTATTGGGTATTGTAACAATTCTCCTTGACGGTCGGAGAAAACAATGAGAGAAGAATAATAGTGGATAACAATTGAGTGGGCAAGAAGCCAAGGGATACAAGTGATTTCTTCTCTTATACAGAGTTAAGTGCAGAAATTATCTATAGAAAACAAACGATATCAATTAGATACTTAGTGGTGCATTTGAACTTCCACTCGATGTCTTCACAAAACTAAAATCTACTTGTATCCCTTGGCAACCAAGTTTTTGTGTATTTCTTCCAACAATTAACTACCTAACTCTGTTGAGAAAAAAAATCACTTGTATCCATGGCCTCTCACTCCCTCAATTCTCTGCGAGGGCGCAAAAATAAAGGAAAGGGAGTGATGTTGTACGCAACGCTGCTCCTAATATTTCTACGTGATCAATATTCGAGGGCAGTTGTGTCTATCATTTGTTTAATTTGAGTTTTGAAGTAATAGTAGGTACATGTTTTAAAAGCTTGTTGAACGATGTGAAAAATATTTAAATAAGTATGGAAATTATTTAGAAAGATGTAAGGAACGTATAAAAGAATTGTTTTAGAAAAGAATTCGATATTTTATTTTTCTTGACCGGTCCTTATTTTTGGAATAGCCCTCGTAGTAAGCATGTAATGGTCCACGGACACTCGATCAGGAGCCGAACAGTGACGAAGACCACGTTAATACACGACTAATTATACCACGTTTTCATTGTGGTCAGGGTGCTAGACAGGATGCTAGACATCCTTAGTATCGATAAACTGTACAAAATTAATGTTAAAAATTGCTTGAGGGGAAAATTTGAGGTAAGGCAAGGACTTGAAGGAAGAGGATAATATTTATGGAAAAAAATGAAAGGGAGTGGGCCTCATTTTGAATTGTAGGGAACAGCTCATTATTGGTTGGGGGACTGGCTGGGGTAATCTGGAAAATTGTACTTTGAATAATAATACTTACACACTCACTCCCATGGCAATTAATATCCTAAATGTTATTTAGCCTCGCTAATTGTCTGCCTCCAACTCTTTCTAACTTTTGCATCCGCTTCGCTGAATTCCATTTTCCCCATATCAATCAGCACCTCATCCTTCCATCTTTTTCTCGGTCTTCCTGGAGGTCGTCCTCTATCAGGGTTTTCTGCCCAGACTAGTTTTAGTAGGATCTCTTGCTCTCTTCGTGTTATGTGCCCTGCCCATCGATATCAGCGGCTCTTAGCTTAAGCTACTACGTCTGGCGAGTAA
The DNA here is from genome assembly GCF_921293095.1 of Ischnura elegans. NCBI lineage: Eukaryota > Metazoa > Arthropoda > Insecta > Odonata > Coenagrionidae > Ischnura > Ischnura elegans. The sequence continues at coordinate 53,077,565 of NC_060254.1, read as the reverse complement.
AAAAAGGTTCCTTATTTCCTGTTGTGCTTTCTTCTCTAGCTTCTATTCTCTCTTGTTGGTCCAAAAACTTTCCTTAACACTATATTTTCAAAGACAGTTAATTTATTTCTAATTAATGTCTTTTATGACTGAAATTCTGATGAGAGAAACCCAAGAATTTGGACTGAAAATCAATGACGATAAGACCAAATTTATGTCCTTCGGTCGAAACCCTGATAAATCCAGAAAAATTACTATTGAGGATCACAATATTGAAAGAGTAAATAAATTTAGATAGCTTGTTGCCATAATCAGATCAAACAATAGTGAATCATATGAGATACAAAACAGAATAAATTAAGCCAATGGAAGTATGTAAATAATAATACTTGTCAGGGCTTAAAATTGTACATATTTATTGATATTATAAATGATGATGGTTTAAATGAGCAGAAACGTTGGCTATACCTTTTTTGCATTACATACCTTGACTTACACTCCAAGAAATATTTTAACATGAATTAAACGAGGTCAAGATGAGGAAAAAAAATAAAGATAATAATACTACCCGCAATAATGATTTTTCAATGCACTTGTATCCCCACCCATTTATTTTCCGCGCTCCGGTAACTTGCAATCCACCCTTGCCGTGGGAGCAACGCATATTACGCTCGCCGTTTTCATCCCACGGGAATGTCCTCGCCGTCTGTTGGCCGCTGCAATAGTTGGTGACCCTTGAACTTGGCGAAATCGATTATTAACGTTCCCCGCCCACACCAAACCGCGGAAGGTACGTTGGTAAAAAAGGTTGAATAACCAAACCGCGGGAGGGATATTGGTAATAAAAGGTTGAATAATGCATGCAGGAATTCAATGTCGCGGTTACCCATTTTTTATTTGCATCGTTGTTGGTGCAGAAAGTGGCTTACTCCACATTTGAAATCGTGCTGATCAATTTGACATTCATTCAATGGTAAGTGTCGGTATTTCATTCTCTACGTTTCTAATTGGGCCATTTTTTTTGTACCTGAGTTTTGTGCAATCGCGAATCCAAGATTGCTTTGATGAAGAAATTTATGCATTTTCTTCCATTATCAATTTTATTGCTCAGTTATGATGATGATGGGATAACTCAGGTCTTCGTTCAAGTCTCATCTATCTCGTACCAGGTGATATTTTCATACCGTCGTATGTGTGTACCGTATTCTTTGGTTAATAAATTTAATGTTTGACATTCTTTCTTAGATTTTAACTTCGTGTCCATACCAGGATTTTTTAAACCTAAGCAAACAGGAGTACGCACATAAATAAAAACTAGAATTAATGGATTATTTGCAAAGTAGAAAGTATGTTACCTCGCTACCCTCACCCGCCTCTACCCCAGTCCCTCCTACTCATTTCGCTGACCGAGCCCAGCCTACTTCCACCAATAAATTTAAAACCTCTCTTCCTCTGAGTGAAATTTTGTAACTTATGTTTCATTTCCATTATGGAAAAATCCAAAAAAATTAGCGCCGAGACAGTTCGATTTGACATGGTATACAATTGTTTTTTTTCGTGATTTATATTATTTGGTCGTTAAATATTTTAAATGCATATATATTTGCATTTTTAAGGCATAAGTAATAAAAAAATATAAACGAAAAAAATATAAAGAACATATGCTAATACGAGCTGGCCACCCGGCGTTTCTCGGGAAGGTTTATACCCTGAAAAGTGGGAAATTTGGAATCTATGGTCACATAGCAGTTTTTTTATGTTTTCACTTTGAGAGAGTGAAGAGGTATTCCTACCCGGAGGCCGGCAGGGTGTCCAACCGCAGAAGTTGTCTGACGTGACTTAACACATTTAATGATAATGAGAAACCGACGCATAGGGCGCGTAGGACGCAACTAAAAGTAGCGATACGGGGTTTGGGAGCATGAGATGCACCCAATGAACTGCAGGTACTTTGGGCAAAAAAGCCGTATGGAAACATATAGCGAACAGACAAACTGACACATGACCATGGTTCGACCTGTTCTTGAATATGCAACTTCGGTGTGGTATCCCTACTGTAAAAATGAATCTTCTAAGCTTGAAGGGGTTCGGCGAAAGGCAGCCAGGTACACTCAAGGGAAACATGGAAGGGGAAAAAGTGTATCAGCTATGCTAGGGAGGTTAGGATGGAAACCTCTAAAAGTGAGAAGATCCATAAATAGGCTATGCGGGGTATACAAAGCATTTCCAAATGAGCAGGGTTGGAAAGAAATAGGTCTGAAGCTGGACTCACCCTGCTACATAGGAAGGAAAGATTATAAATTCAAAATTAAGTTAAAAAAACAGAAAACAGACATTTTGAGAAAATCCGTCCTACATAGAGGAATAAAGGAGAGGAATGACCTACCTGAAGTTATTTTTAAGATCTTCCCTTCAAATGCGAAACTTTTTAGGAAGAAGTGTGCATCTATTATTGATTAATTACATATTGGTTTAAAAGGGAGAGTGTGAAATTGGGTCAATGTGCATTTTTAGTTGTATTATATTAAAATTAATGTATTTAATGGATTGTTTGAAATTGGTTTTTTGGGACAATGTTAAATTCTTAGTTGTGTGAGATTAGAATTAGTGTATTATTTTTACCATGGATATCTATTCTGTTTCTAAACTTTGCATTAGAAAGATAGAAACTTGGTATGTACACATTTGTTATTCATGTACATCTAATGCAGCCACCAGGCAATACCCTACTTGCAGCAATGTATAATAACATTCTCTTATATAAATAATATGAAGACGCATCGTAGGTGAAAATGTGGTAGCCAATGCGGCGTAAGATTGGTGGTAACTCACTCGGTGGTAACCTTGAGGAGAAATCCGAATGAGTCGGGGCGAAAATGGTCGGAAATGAGCGAAGGAAGGGTAAAAAGTGAAAGTTGCAGGAAGAGAAAAGGGAGTTGAGAAGGGGTGTTTGCTAAAGAGGAAATAGTAGGGGTTGAAAAATTATTTTATCGCGGAGAACCTAAAAAAATGTACACACAAACGCCTTATATTTTTCCTTTCTAACTCGAGAATATTTTTTTAGGCAGACCGACCTCAACCTTCAGTGGCTTTTAGCTTTACTAATTATCCCATGCAAATTAAGGACGAAATTAAAACTATTTTCTCTTAATTATTATGTAAACTACTTATTATTACTTCAGGGATATCTCACTGAAAAGCTTACTGTACCTAAAATTCTCAAGTCGCTGATTTACTTGTAGAGGCAATACTTTTGGAAATAATGCAATTTTGACGCCGAAACCGGATTGTTTTTTATTTATATTTGCCAAGTAAAATTTCGCATAAAACTACAATATCAATCATACAGTTAATAAATTAAAACAGTGTAGAAGTACGTACGGCAGGCAAAATAATGAATCATATATGCTCAAACTGATATCAAAATCAAATATTGCTACAATGAATTTCCAACGCTATCACCTATTTGGAGGGCCCGAAGTTACGTTCCAACGTTTCTGTTAGCACAAGTTAATTTTTAAAAAATCCTTCTACGTTGGAGAAAAATTAACAATTCTTTCAATCAATTCTTAAATGATCTAACCCGAATGTTAGTTAGGTTTGGTGAGGTTAGAACTCACCACAGACTGACCCAGAGTCAAGAGACTTAAACATTTTCTCTGTGACACCTCATTCCTCGGCTGTGGATGTCCTTAAGGCCGCTATACACGGTGAATGATCATGCCATCATTCACGGGATCATGCGAGAAAAATAGAGCATGTTCTAATTTTGATTGAATGATCATGCGTATTACGGTTCATTGGCGAATTTTTCCAGTGAATCATTTCATTCGCATGATCATTCAACGTGTATAGCGGCCTCTAGGCTTTCCCTGTGTTTGAACCTCATATTTTGAATATGTTTATTCGTTTTTGGATATGTTGAAACCTTGAAAATGATATGATATGCTGAAACCGTAGTCGGTAGTTGAATGTTATATTAAATTTTGGAAATTACCTCTAAAGTTTTTGCAATGGTAAAATCGAGCATCCAACAAATCAAGCCTGAAAGCCGATTTAATTCATTAATCTACAATTTTTAACCTTTCTATGTTGCCCTGCCATTATCTGAAAAAATTCATCATTGATATGGAGTACCCAAATTTGTAAGGTCTATATTTTGGAGTTTGGAGTGAGATTTTATTATTATTATTAGCCTTTTACAACGTACTTCGCTCATTCCAGTAACCCTAACGAAGTTTAGAGATTAATCATCGTTTATATATTGAACAGTTACATATTGGTAAATACAAGTCACCTAGCCATTTTTCGCGCTTTAATTAGAGCAAATCCCCCATAATTTTGGATCGCTTCGCTTCATTATGGATAGCTGACAAGGGAATCTCTGCTAATGATATGAAAACATTGGACCTACTCCGGAGGAATATTTGATTAAAGAGTTAAATATTGCCCTGTGATTTATGAATTGTGTCATTATTGTATCCCAGATTGCAGCTTACAATTGAACCCATTAATAGAGATCAGCAAAAAATATCTTCATTTCGAAAAAGTAATTAGAAAAATAAATTGAACCAAATTATTTCTTTGATGAATGATTGCAGCCTTTTCCGGCGCATTGCATCGTGGAAGGTCACTCGGGATATCAGCGAGTCAGGATCACCATCACTTCCGTCGTTTCGACGAACGAGTCGTCCATCGTCATCAGGTCATGCCCTGAAATGGTAATCTCGAATAATCTTCCACGAAATTATTGCTCTGTTTTGTTTATAGGATGATATCTGTCGGAATTTGTGCCCAATTCTGAGTTAAAAGATACATTTAATTGGAGTGTATGTTCCTCAATAAAGGGATTGGCAATGCATTTTTATTCGCTAACACATAATAATTATGCTAGCAAAAATGACATGCTGGCTTCGGTGGCGCCGGTGTAAAGTCCCCGACTGCTAACCTAGAGGTGGCGGGTTCGAATCCCGCCTGGGTGGTTTGACCATCATCCAGGGCATGGACGTATGTTATTGTCAAACAAGTTAATTGTAAGAGAGGACTATTTAGTCCTAAATTCGCTTGTTAAATAAAGATGATATTATTATTATTATTGTATGGAAGGGTTATTTGATTCAGTTTGCCCTAGACCCAAGAGGCACAAATACTTTCCGCGTCTCTGTTTTTCATCATCAACATCTTAATCGGTAATTTTGTACTCTTAAAGTCGTAAGATTTCGCGACAACTGTATTTGCTTCAACTCCGCGATTTCAAAATGTAGGTGGCGCCGTTTTGGTTCCCCTTGCGACCGCACAGCGTCAGATGGCACAGTTACGATATCTTTGACAAGCAGTACGCTCTCTTTTCACTTCTTTGCCTTTAATCGTGATCGTCTCACGCAATTTTTCACTTCTTTTTCGACCAATGTGAGACGTCTTGTCACGTACCTGAAACGAATAGCCACGAAAATGTGTTTAGCTGTAGTGACTTACGATGGCTAAAGTCTTAAAAGGAACGGGATCTGAAAAGGTCCAAAAAATGGCGGCGGGAATAGGGGCAATTTTTTCTTCTCCTCTAGTTTATGGGAATTAGTACTTCAGCTCCTTCTCCTTCATTAAAAGCTAAAGAAGGCTATTTGAAATTAAAAATTCCCTGCTGTAGCCGCGCTCTGTGCTTGCGTAGCTACATCAACGTTGCCGCTTGGGCTACATCCAAAATAATCTATTCACTGCAGCTGAGAAACTCGGTAATTTTTAAATTTCGCTATCTAAGCATAGAAAAAGAAAATAAAAAAATCGAATAAAAAGGTCAACAGAAATTCAAATGCATATGATACTTTCGGCTATCTGCTGGAAGGTTTTGATAGTGCCACAGTTAGTCGCTCTGGAAGGTAAAATCTTCAATAAAATGATATCAAGGAGCGGAAAATCTCACTTTCTCTATCACTCTGGAAAGGAAAGCGGCTGGTATAGGTGGTTACGGGAATATTTTTGGTGCCGCCCGAGTCGAGATCACGGTTGCTCTGGTTTTCGGCCAACGGGTGCGGGACTCTTGTGTGGGACTGGATGTGGCTAGGGGATATGCCATTCCATCCCACAGAAGGCTGATATCTGCTGCCACTTCGGTCGCATTTCAATCGCATGTCCGCGGCGCGATTGCAGTGCGATTCACTTTTTTCCGATATTTTGCAGTGTTATGCTTGTAATTGCGTGGAATAGCATCACAAAGTAATATATTATATAAATCATATCATCATGAATGAAAATTCGGAAGTAGTTCGGAAAATTATAAAAAATTACTACTACCTTTTTCAGCCTGTCTTCGTGGATATAGTATGTTTTAAATGCTACTATCTCTATCAGCGATATAGACTTTTACTCGTTGATATAATTAGGTGTTAGATGCAGTGATATTAATAATAAGAAAAAATATTATATATAAATCCAATAAAAAGTAGAATCGTGCAGAAATTTGAAGTGAAAATTGAACCCCTAATTACACCTTATTTCCCCGTGAAACTCTGATCAATTTTTCCGTCACCGACACGAGTGGTGACTTCTGTAAACCCATCTAAATGCGCGGTGGTAAACAATACATTTAGAGGCCGACTTTAGGATCCCATTTTGTAATATTCGTGGGCTGTGGTCTCAAATCGGTTGCCGTGGTTGCGGGTCCGAAGTGCCCGTTTGCGGGTTGCTAGGAAGTGGGTGTAAGAGGATCTGTGTAGGAAGGGGGAGAGAAGGTGGTTTACAGTGGTGCTAAAGCCTGAATCACAAGATCATTTTTCTCTTATAATTTCAGGGATGGCGTCAATGATAACTCAAATGATGACTCTCGGAATTCATCATTTTCAGGAGTGACAGCGATAATAGGGATCCCTATTCCCTACATTTATTGCCGTCGCGTTTCCATCACTGAACTCGTGCATGGAATACAACAACATGCAATGAGCGCGCAAACACATTTTGTAGCGAGTCCATTGCGTTTTAGGATAAAGAACACAGTAAACATAAATGACATTTATTGACCGTTTGAATTACGAAATGATGGCTTAAACAATAATTTTCCCTATCAATCAAAAGAATTGCTGAAGTTGTGCGTGAATAATGGTCCTGTGATTCAGGGTTTAGCTGCGAAGCTGCTCCTTTGTTAAAGGTCAGTATAGAGCTTTGTTATTGCGGTACACGCTAGAAACAGATGACTATACGCGGAAGATTTTAGTTTAATTCTTAGAAAGCTACGCCCTTTCATAATAAATCATTACAAATTTAGAAGAATATTTAGTTTTTTAAGATCAAAGAATATTTAGTTTGTTAGACCCTGGAGATTCAGGAAATGCGTTATGTCTTCTCTGTTGACCTTTTTTATTCGGAATCCAAATGATGGAATAAAAAATTTTTGTACTTTCAAAGATCAAGATAAAGTTGATCGTGTCGGCATCGTTGAAGCATGAAAATGGTGTTAAGAATACTTTTTGTATGGGATGAGTGGTGTGTTTTCTTTTCTTCGGTTCATTGATCATTGCGGACTCTGGAGTAAATCTCCAGAGGGCAATCCATTCGTTATATTCGACGCCTCAGAATACTCCTCGTTCTCTTCTGCCGGTCACAATTAGGCGCCCGGCGCTACGTGCGCCGAATACGCCGACACTTCGCGGCTGTGGGGAGGGTATTCGTCCCTATGGGGGTCCCAGCTACTCACGAATCCGCTGTGTGTTAACCATCCCTCCATCGCTTCAAAAAGCCGTTAATCCCTCTGCGTAGTACCGGCATCATTTCCAGGCGTAATAGCGGTCCATTTGCTGACAGATAGTGTTCTACTTTGTCCGAATCCCCTCCGGTTAAACCTTATCATGTATTTGGACGTTCTCGCAAAAATGGAATTGGGTTGCAAAACTACGTAAGATATGTAGTTCTGCTGCATATATTTCAAGACGTCGTGATTATAAGATGTTTTTTTTAAATTTTGCCATCTTTTTCACCAGTGTACAGTTGTACTCGTTGAGAGTATCACGCTTTAGATTCATTAATTAATAAATATCTTCTACATTATTTCTACTGTATAGATACCTTTTTCTCAACTTATACGCAACAAAACTCTATAAATGAGGTACCAAAATGCACAGAATTTATCGGAGAACATGCGACGGCACATCTTACTTCCTAAATATTGCTATTGTTTCCTAAAATTGGTTTTTAAATAATTTATTTAAAAAAAACAACAAAAAAACAAAAACCGGTAAATATTCCTGACGTTAACGGCGAACAAACTGATACATTTGTTCATTTGCAACAATATCTCACATTTTTAAAATAACTTTAATCGAAATGCGACTGATTCCACATTCAAGTCTCCTGGTGATACGTAAGTATGAGTCATCGTGTGCGTTTAACAGAGGATAGTTAAATTACTTCCAATGTTGTGTTTAAAGAGGGCGCAGCACGCACGTTACATATAATTCTAATGAAACGGAGTTGAATCGTCCAGGATATTATGGGTTCAACTTAAATGAGTAGAGTCTTTATAATTTGTGAACGTCTTCTATGCGAACACTATTTGTGCATGCAACTAATTAACTTAAACAACGAGATAACTCCCCCTCAGTACGAATATAATATTCAGGCGAAGTAGTTGCCTATTTGCCGACAGATAGTGTTCTACTTTGTCCGAATCCCCGCTCTTCCATGCTTGTCATGTATTCGGACGTTCTCTTAAAAATGAAATTGGGTTGCCAGGCAATGTGAGAAATATGTTTTTACTTCATATTTTTTATAACGTCTTTGTGAAAAAAAAATTTACTACTACCGTTTTCAGCATGTCTTCGTGAATATAGTATGTGTTAAAAGCTACTATCTCTATCAACGATATAGAGTTTTACTCGTTGATATAATTACGTGTTAAATGCAGTGATATTAATAATAAGAAAAAATATAATGTATAAATCCAATAAAAAGTAAAATCGCGCAGGACACCTATTAATCATGTTCATGGGTTTAACTTGAATTGCGTATTCTTTATAATATGCCAACGTCTTCAGTACGAACGTTTGCTGTGTATGCAGTCTGTTAACTAAAGCCAAAAGATTAGTGACCCTCAGTACCACAATAATATCCCAGCGTTGTCCAGTCATGACTCTTCACCGTCAAATAGCTTTCTGTATTGTGCTAATTCCTTTTATCGTCATGCCTTGCGTATTCCAACATGCATTTGGACCCAGTCACAAAAATAGAATTGAAAGAAGCACAGCTATATTCATCTGCAGATGACTGTTACACTTTTAGAAATATTCACTTACGATATTTCTTCGCGGGAAGTGGTGATGGATTGAACATAATGAAAAATACAGAGGGTACGTAGTACCACACCAGACTTTGCGATCACACAAATATTGAGGGAAATTCCCGAGTGCAAATGATTAAATGGTTATTATTTGAATTATCGAGTCTTTATACTTCATTAAAGTCATTAATCGAATATTTGCTGTAAAAATGCAGCCAGTAAGCTATAGGAAATGATTAATCCCCCTGCGCACACGTATTATTTCCTTATGAAGTTGTGACTCATATCCCTCAGACGGCATTGACCAAATTCCATCTATTAATTCCTTTTGCATCTGTATCATATTTCTGGCTATGCTCATAAAATACAAACTGGGTCACGAAACGTATCTCCTGGGTAATACTCCCGTCCTACATCTTGCGCGAGATGCGCTATCGAATGTTAAATGAACTTTTAAGAATATATCGTTACCTGTTAAGACACGGTACACAATGAGAAAAAATAGGTCATGCCTTATGGAACTGGTGCGATATTTAGCAGGAATTATGTCAAAATATTGATAAAAATATGGATTTTTTAATTTTTATTGAATTTAGTGGGATTTATTATATTTAGTTTATTTTAGTATATTATATGGATTTTTAGCATGCTAACATCCAATTTAGAAGTATTTCTTTCTCCTTCTATCCTAGATCACGTATTTTCTTGCATTCAACTTCGTTACCCTTCCAGCTAGCGTTGCGGCTGCATTATTGTCTGAGAAGTCGATAAGTTGGCCAGTTCCAAAAAACGTCCATTGTGATTTACTCACATTAAAGATATTTCACAATTTCCTTGGCGATGGTTTCTGTTAAAAGAAGCGAATGACAGAAGTGACACTTATTTTTCAGTTGATATAAATTTCAACAAGATTTTTCCGTCATACTACTTGATTTTTCGTAGACTAATCGCTTTCATCGAATTTTAAGGAAGGCTAGGGATTTTAATTTATTTATTTTTACGACGTGAAGAAATTTTGCAGTTCTTGCATCAATTCAGAAGCGTTACGTCTCTGTCAGTAAGGAATTACATTTTGGAATCCTTTCAGAGCTTCTTTTCTAATCGCGAACTAACATCATGTAATTAAGTTATCACTGAAATAAAGCGTTACTTTAGCACATATTTCTACAAACGTGGTTTCCGTATCTAAACTTCTACTTGGAATTTCACCGATTGTATTCTACCCGTTAGAAAAAAGAAGTCAAATGTCATACAGCGATAAGCATTGTTAAATCATTATAGTTTCCTCAAAGAAGGCTATGCTTGTCAATACAGTTTTTAAAAATTGTTTCTACCAAAATGTTGCATGCTGTGACATTCTTCGTGTGTTAAGATAATTTCATTTATTATCACCTGCTGAATTGTAGAATCATTAAATTAGCTGAGCCAAACAGTAGATTTAATTCCAAATTTTATAGGTCTCAATGTTAACTCTTTCGTAAAACAATGAGCTCACAATATCCATATTTTTTAAGGTAGTGAATATCTGGTACGAGCATTTCATTACGCTTACATTACTTGCTAAAAATATGCGGCCTGAATGAGGTTATTACTAACTTATGAGCTCATTATTTCCTTCTTGGTTAAGGCAGCGCATATTTTAGGAAGAACATAATAGTAACGCTAGGATTACTCATACAAAATACTTCACGACCTGAATTAGGTAATCGCTATAACCAGGTAATAGAAATTAATAATTAATCTATCTATTTCTTAATTACGGCCCTTGTTGTAAAACCAGGCAAGTATCGCACGCGAATGAGATATGCGTTTATGATCCAATCTAACCGCAAAGGAGTTATACACAGTGGATAACTACCGACAACGCTGTGAACGTTTCCGCAACATTAGAGGATTTGAATATGAGCTCTCGTCATTGTAACAATGATCCAGAACAGTTTGCCGGAGCCATTTGAACGTAAATGAACGGCGCATGCACCGTTCCGCCCCTAATGATGTCCGCTTTGATTACAGCAGCGCCGCGGAATAGCGAGGAGCTGAGAGCGACTCGTGAATGACTCTACTTCCGAAGAAACCCCATGGGCATTCGACATAGGGAGAACCTTTCGCGCACGAAACGCATGCGAACTTCAAAAAGGCATATATTTTTCCTGTCTCAATATGCCCTAGCTCTTGCTACCGCAGATATGACCTCGGAAGCGGTTTGAGTGCTTTGAAACAAGTGAAGAATTCAGCCCACCGGGAGTGAATGTGTAATACCCGGTTTAGGGATGTAGGGTTTGAGCCTTATTCTAATGATGTTGATGGAACCGGCGCATATTTGCTCGCGTGATGATTAAAGGGATATTTGGCGTGAGAGTCGTTTTGATGCAATTGGTGATAATAGTACACTAAAATCTCATCCATCTAAGAGTAACGTCTGCGCGATTCGTCAAAAACTGCGGTGCTCGTATAGAAAGCGTTACACAAATGTTGAACGAATTATGTTGGGAGTCGCTAGGCGCGGCGGCTTCGCGTTAGGCTTAGATTGCTTGAGCAATAGAGAATGGACATCTTAAAGAGCGGCATGGAGAAAATGATACCGGAACCCCACTAAATTTCTAGGTCTAACATAAACGATCAATTAAGAGAGATATTTTGCCGAGCGGATAGGAATAGGATTTCGTTTTACCCGCACGATAAAAGAATTTAATCAATGGTAGGCGTATTTAGTTTGAGCATTTCCATTTTATGTGTCAAAAGTTTAATCTAATATGATAACAATTATTTGACATTTCTCCATTCTCCACATTGACATTGAAAATTGGTGATGAATTATACGTTGACCTCTGGTATTAGTTGTGTCTTCTTTTCTCAGAGGTAGGTTTTTATTTTTGTATTAATAATTAATTTTAATTATTTCTTCAGCCAATGTCACGGTATTCTTGAAACGTTATCTGGAATTCAAAATTTTTATTCAATCTCAGTTTTAAAAAAATCATGAAATAATCTGAAAACCAATAGATATTGTGAATATTGAAGTGATATCAATACTTTAATGCTGGCTTCGGCTTTTCGCATCTGCGCAACTACTTCAAGCGCTATTTCTCGTATTTACTCTGAGGATTTTTCTTTTTTAATGTGCCCTAACTCTTGCTACCGCACATACGACCCTTGAAGCGCTTTGAGTGCATTAAAACAAATGATAAAATTAGTCTATCGGGAGTGAATACGTAAAGCGAAGGCTGCCCAATAATGGGAACTGGTAGTTTCGTACTTTATTCCACGTGAAATTAAAACCATACACACTTATTTGCTTGCATGATTATTTTCACGCAAACCCAGAGGATATTTGGTATAGAAGTCCATTTTGTGCCGTATATTCACTACGTACTCTATTTTAATCCTATTTTCCTCAAAATAACCTCTCACGACGAAATTGCTGGAAAGGTTGTATTTTCAGTCTAACCCGCTGGAAATTTCCAGCCTGATAGATCCTTTACGTCTAAATATCTACTGTGAACATTACCTGGGATGTTAGCTATCTTCTGATCTTACCCAAACCTCGGTATCATCTTCCTCATACTCAGTTTTGATTCCATTCATATTTCCATTAAATTCTCTCAATAGAAGTGATGCTGCGATGGTATTCGTGAATCTCATTACCGTGGTCTATACCCGGAAATTGTTACGGCGATATTTCCCTTTTACAAACCTGACTCAGTCAGTGATTAAAGCTGAAGCTGATTTGGGTAGAACTCACCCCGAATCAAGCTACAGATTTAACCTTATTTCGGGTGCTTATTACTCCTTTTATCTGTCGGCGTCATATCCTTATCAGAATATAATTCGAATGTCTAAGGCTAATTAAGTTAGTTTAAAGTATACCGGGACTAGCCGCGGTCTAGACTAGAAGTCTAGAGCGAACACCTCTTAGTGTTTTATGTCCGGGCCTGCTCTCCGGCTGTGGCGCTGTGCGCACGATTTGGACTGCTTGTGGCATCATATGCTCAGCAGTGCAGCAACATCTTGTCCGGTAGTGTCCGAAAATATCCACAGGGAAGAATGACGCCTCGGTAGCTGAGCTGAACGGACGTGTGTCTCTCTCTCTCCGGGTTTGTGCCGAAGGACGAAAAACCCCCGGCCTGGGACGGCCCGAGTCCGTGGCTTCGCCTTTCGCCTCGCCGGCTTCGGCCGCCGTTTCGCCCGTATCGGGCCAGTTTTCCATCGGACTTGTGGAATTTCAACATGGACATGTGAAACCATCGTGAGCTGTTGAAACAAATCAGTGACTTTTAAGGTGACGACGGGTTCTTCTCTCTTGGTGATATCCAGTTTTGTTTCTTTTTGTTCGAGTGAACTTTTTTGTTCTTCCGTGCGCGAGCGGAGCCGCGCTACGTGCCTGCCTGGGCACCGTTTGTGCCGGGCAGGAGAGTTTTTCTTTGTTTCTACGTTTTTATCAAGTACTATTATTATTTTTTTTTTGCCCCCAAGCTCTGTACGATGGCCGTACAGAGGCTTAACACAATGCTAATTGCGACCGACGAGTCTTTCAGAATTCCGACGCCGCTAGAGGTCCACCTGTTTGTCAGGGAAACGCTGGGCCTCGCGCGTGAGGAAGTCTACGGGATCCAAATAGGGTATAATAGAAGAAACATATTTTTGAAACTGACGAATGCTGAGACATTGAAAAAGACTTTAGACGAAAAAACAAGAAAGCTGCCCTTCCCTTCGAAGGAAAACCAACTGACAACAGCACTTATTGACATGGCTGACGAGACGCCGACGACGGTAAAGGTCATGTGCCTCCCCTTCGAGGTCACGAAGGAGATGGTGGAGGTCGAACTGAAACGGTTTGGCAAAGTTATCGACATTTGGGAGGCGCATTGGCAGGGGTCAACGAACTTCTATCTTGGCTCGTATACAGGCTCTTTCTATGCGAAAATCGCGATTGAAAGAAACATCCCGTCATACCTGTTCATCGGGGGGCACCGTGCTTTGGTGACCTATGACGGACAACGGAAAACATGTGCCAGGTGCCATCAGGAGGGGCACATGAGAAGAAATTGCCCGCGTAACGACGTCGGAAGGAGATATGCCGACGTCACAGCCATTCCAGCCAGACAAACGCCCGAAGACGACGAAGACACGATGGCTGACATCGCGAGGGACCTCGCCGCGATGGAGGGTGACCCGTCATCCATGGCAGCCGCATCATCGAAGCGGCCTCCTTCCCCATCAAACGGCGCTCCGGCCGAGGAATTGGTGAAAAAGAAGAGAGTCGAATCGTCCAGCAGCGAGGCGTTTTTGCCTTCCCCACCCTTGTCAGCTGAAGCAGCTTCCCAGCACTCATCCGCCCGTGATGGGGGTGAGTCCTCCACCCCGCCCACCGCCCCCCCTCTGCCTGAGCACGTAACCGCCCACGACGAGAAGGAGTCTCTTTCCCCTCTCTTCCTTGCTGATGAGCAGCACAGCGTGACGGCCGCCTTTGAGTTGCTAAAGGAGGAGGGGGCTGTAGGGGGAGTTCACTCGCCTCCCCTCTCGCCCCACACAGCTGATTTCTTGGAGAGCGGTATTGCCGTGAGCAACGACCCCTCCCCTCCCCCCTCTCCCCGCCTTTCTTCCCCGCCTTCCTCACCCTCTCCGTCACACATCAGTGACACGCTAGTTTTTGACACCCTGTCGCAGACTCCCCGCTCCCCTTCCCGATCACTCTCTCCCAGGACCGAGAAGGACGATACCTTAGACGATACCAACCCTAAGGAGCAGAGGTCGGTGCAGCGTCGCAGCCGCTCCCGGAATGGCAGCGCCAAGAGACAATCAAAGGAGAAGAAGGAAAGGAAAAAAAACAACAATGGAAAAAAACAAGGTACTTAGCGGGTTCTTCCCCATTGGTTTCAAAATGTTAGTTTTTTGCTTAAATATTGCGGGGGTGTCTAACCCCCTGAAACTTAACGTAATTTATAATTTATTCCAAAATTTAAATGCAGATGTCGTTTGTCTGCAAGAGGTCATGGAGGGAGTCAGTTGGCCGGCCTCTTTCTACAAATCTTTTTTAAATTGTGAAGGTCCTGAGCGTGGCACTGCCTTTTTGGTAAAAAAAAATTTAAAAGCTTATAATTTCAGATGTCATCCGTCAGGTAGGATATGTTCCATAGGTGTCGAGGGCGTACACGTGGTCAACGTGTATGCTCCTTCTTATGTTGCTCGGAGGGCGGAACGTGACGAATTTCTTACTGACACGCTGCTCCCGTATTTGCATGTTTTTACTGGTAAAGCCATCTTAGTCGGGGATTTTAACTGTACCTACCGTCAGGAGGACCGAGAGTCTTCAACTGCTCGTGTCCCGGAACCACCGAGTCGTACTTTTAAATTTTTAATTGAATCAGCATGTCTCACAGACGTGTTTTTTAGTTCCTGCGCCACCGCTTCGGTGCCTTTTACGCGCATCGGGAGAACCTCTCGCTCGCGGATTGATTTTATTTTTATATCCCAAGCCCTAAAATCCTTCCCCCGGTCCCAGAGTGTGGTGCCGGTGTCCGTCTCGGATCACTGTGCACTCCTCTTAGACCTTACCCTCCCCTCCCCCCCTCCCGTCACCCCCAACTCCCTCACACTCAACCATGTGGCGAATGGATACGAGGATAATGAAAGATAAGGAGTATGTTCAACTTATCCGGGCGAGGGTTTGTCAGCTGGCTGCTTCCCTCCGCCCGGGTGGGGATATTGTAAGATGGTGGGAGAAAGCCTTTAAACCAAGGCTAAGGTCCTTTTTAAAAAAGCTCACAAAAAATTGGCGTAAAGAGAAAGACGCCACTATTATGTTTTTCCGGCAAGCGCTGGGGGAGTTGGTCTCCTCCAGTGAGCGGCCAGAAAATTTCTATGATATCGCAAGAGATCTGAAAGAAACAATTTTATCTCATGAGCTACGCCGACACTCCCCACGCAGGTGGGAGAGGGAAGTCGACCCTGAAGGTTGGGGTCCGCTGACCCTAGCCGAGCTACGGCGGATCATAAATTTTAATAACAGAAAACCTATGGGAAATAATACGTCCGATCTCTTAATAGAGGCCGAACGCCATTTTAGGGGGGTATATGACAGATACTCTCCCTGGGATGCCACCACCTGCCCCCAACTCCCTTCCATGCCCTCCCTCCCTGATGAGAAAATCCGCGAGCTAGAGTCCGCGATCCGAAGGGAAGAGGTGGAATCGGCTCTCTGCTCCCTCCCTGAGGGTAAGGCGCCCGGCTCGGATGGGATCCCTTATGAGTTGTATGCCGCATGCTGTGATATTTTAAGTCCGGTTTTTACGCGCATTTTTAATGAATTTTACTTGTTCGGCGGCGAGCTGGCTTCAAGTCAGCGGACCGCAGTGATATCACTATTACCAAAGAGAAATCGGCCCAGGTCGTGTGACGATCTTCGGCCGATCGCGCTTTTAAATTCAGACTATAAAATTTTTACTCGTGTTTTAAAGTTTAGATTCTCGGCCGTAGCCGATTTGATTTTAGACGAATCACAGTATGCGGTGTCGAAAGATCGTAGTATCCTGGATGCTACGGTCTTACTCAGAGATTTGTTTTTAGCTCCGTCACCGGGAGATGAATTTTACGCGATTTTAGCCGTAGATTTTAGTAAGGCGTTTTACTTCGTCCGCCTTGAATTCATTTTACATGTTTTAAAAAAGATGGCATTTCCTACTAATTTTACTAACTGTATTTTTAATCTTTACAACGGTGCCACTGCCTGTCTTCGGGTCGAGGGTAAAACCTCTCCCCCTTTTTTTATTAAGAATTCCGTCCGTCAGGGGTGCCCCATGTCCATGGCGCTTTTCGCCGTCGCCATGGACCCGGTGATCCGGACCCTTCGGTTGGCGGGGATTGGTGTCGAGAGATTTGGTGTGCGGTACACAGGGATAGTGTACGCTGATGACGTTACCCTCTTCGTAAATAACAATGAACAGCTTGAGACGGCGCGAGAGGTAATTGAAGTGTACCGGGTGGCGGGGTTTGAGACAAACAATAAGAAAAGCAAGGTTCTTATTTTACGAGGCACCCCGTCACCTGATCCCGTGTGGAATGTCTCTGAGAAAGGCATAAAGATTTTAGGCCTGTGGTGGGAGACACCAATCCCCGCGATGATTGCCAGAAATTGGCAAATCGTCATAAACTATATTAAATGGGGCGTTGCTAGTTACCGTTTAACATCAATACCCCTGACGGCTCGGGTACGTGTAATTAACACGTTTTTATACCCGAAGATATGGTATGTGGCACATACCCTGCCTATGACTAATAAAGTGCATGCGGAAATTATTAAAAGTACTAATGGCATGATTTGGCATGGTCAAACTAAAAAAGTTAAGCGGGAGCAGTTATATCGTGATAGGGACAGGGGTGGGTTGGGATTGGTTAACGCCAGATTAAAGGCGGACGTGTGCTTCACAAAATTGTCGGTAAGAATTCTAGGACATGGTACTCCGGGGAGGCGCGCGTTGCTGAAAGAGGCGTGGGCGTTCAGCAGCGCCGCCGCTCCGGAACTAAAAACATCGATCTCGGCCGTGAGATCGCTCGTCGCGCTCCTCAAGCCCGGCGAGGTTTTTGGCGTGAAAACATTATACACGCGCGCGTTAATGGGAGGGGGTGGGGTTGTTGCGCCCTCCGCTAGTAATATGTGGAGGAATTGGGCGTCATGCGTCGTGGATGAGCGGGAGGCGAGCCTAATGTACATTTTGATTGCTGGCCTTCTTCCCACTGGGGAGTCGAAGCATCGGATGGGCCTCGCTCTCTCGCCCCTCTGCGGCGTGTGTGGCCGCGTGGATGGACTTGCTCACCATGTGCTCGGCTGTGGCGATAGTCCGAGTGCATGGAGGGCAATCCTCGACATCTATCTCCACCTTGACGTCTATGGCGGCAGTGCCACGGTCAGCGACGAGAAATTACTGACATTAAACTTTAAACTATTCCCAGATTTAAAAAATAAAACCCTTTCGGCTCTAATATCAAAATTTGTCTATGCCCAATATTTCAAAAAACCAATGGGGAGGACGCTGCTGAGTACCGCTCACATGAGCGCAATTAAGGGCGTACCTGAGGCCCTAAAAACATTCATTTATGCAGTAATAAAAGACTACTTGTCGACGTAAACAAAAAAGAAAAAAAAAAGAAAAAGAGCGAAAGAAGTGAACTGAACATTTAAAATGAGAGAAGTGATTTGTTTTTTGATTTTTTTTTTCATGTATCATTTAAAGTGAGAGAAGTGATTTGTTTTTGATTTTTTTTTTTCATGTACCATTTAAAACTTTCGCCTCATATTTACTCAGGACTTTGGACAAGGAAAAAAAAAAGTTGTTTTTTTTTGTTTTTTTTTTCTATGTATTTTGACAAAAAAGAAAATAAACATGTGAAAGGCTTAACTGGCTAAAGCACTCGACCGGAAATCGGGGGATCCGGGTTCGAATCCCGGTCAAGGCGAATGATTTTTTCTCTGAGGATCTTTCGCACGCTAATTAAGTTGTTGTTTTTATAGGGCTTCGGTTTCCTATCATGGTTGAACCTTTAGACTCCCGCAAGTCAAAACCCTTTCACCGAGAAGTGGCTGAGGAAAAGAAGTTAGCTTCCTATCCGTGGACCTAGATGATTGCGTTAGAAGATGACCTATTTGCCCATTGGGAATCAAAATATTGTTTGTAGAAAGTTTAGCTGTAGGTTTAAAATGAACACGTAAATGGCCGTAAATATACCCCAAAAATTATCGTTATTGCCACCTGGTGTATGGCGAAGGGGTGTAACAGCTCCGCATCCAGAAGACTAGCCTATTAATTGGTACAGGAAGGCAAGTTATAGTCGTATATCAACGGTGAAAGGTATCCAAACATCTACACGTCTACGTGATGCTCTGCGAGCCATATCTAGCGTCTATAACTCGACGAGGTACGAGCCACTCCTAAGGATTTTAGGGAGAGGGAGTCCGTTGAAGGCCAGGGATATATATATATTCGTGAGCAGTGCTGTACGAAAAGAGAAAGGTGTGGTGAGGCGTTTGGTTGTGAAGGTAGTGAGAAAATGGAGGGGAGAAGAAAAATAACCCCATTCTGCGAAAACCGAGGACAATTAAGCAGCGAGCAATACTAACGCACTCACGTACGTACATGGCGTCTGTTACATTTCCCCTCAGCCTCACTCTCCGGATGGACCCGAGTTGGAACATATATATACACGCGACCTGCTGCCCTTCTCCCCGCCACATATCCCCGTTCCCACAATTCCCTTCTCCATCCGTGAAGCGCCTATACATATTATCCGGTCTCGGCAAACCCCGCGGGAGATAATTGGGCAGCGGCCGCGGAAGGCAAACACAAGCGGTAGGTATGCTACGTGAAAGGTTGGATTGCGCGAAATGATGTTGGAAGAGGAGGGAAGGCAGAGGAGCGCCGATCTAGGCAATTATAATTTTTGGGGAGAGGGTGCAAGTGAGAAGAATCCTGAAAAAACCGTACCAGTTTAACAATTTTCTATAAAATTCTTTTGTCGGTTTTATAATGTCTGATTAACGTTAACCAGAAAATATAAAGGCTATAAAAATATTAAAAAATAAATTTTTCAGCATGTCAGCATTTCCTCGGGGTTTCAATTGTTACCAAGAATGATTTCTCCTTGAGTTTACCTGCAATTTTAATTCCCGTATTTTGAGTATTGGTCTCCATAAATGATTTTACTAAATTACAGAAACATATAGAAATAATACACCTGTAATGAACGTCAACTTTTCAAAATTTAGAGCCAAATTTGGGGAGAGGGTGTAAGTGAGAAGAATCCTGAAAAACAAACCTTCCCTGTTTCACAAATTTTAAAATTATTATAGGCGGTTTTATAATGTCTGCTTAACGTTAACCAGAAAATATAAACCGGGTATCAGAATATTAAAACAAATTGCTCAACCGCTCAGCATTTCCTCGGGGTTTACGTTGTTACCTAGAATGATTTCTCCGTGAGTTTACCTGCAATTTTAATTCCCGTATTTTGAGTATTGGTCTCTATAAATGATTTCACTGAGTTACAGAAACATATAGAAATAATATACTTGTAATGAACATTAACTTTTAAAATTTTAGCCACTACACATCACCAAAGACCGTGTTTTCGTTGATATAATGTAACTCTGAGAGAACCTGAGCGCAGGTTCGATATCCGTTACATTGTTCTAAAGTGTTTGATGGACAGAAATGTATCTCGCTGTTTCAATTCACAGAATGTTAAATCCGTGTCAAAGAATGACAGATGGCACGGGATAAAAATACCTTATGCTTGAATGTTGTCTTTATTTTTCAGGTATGATCCTGCATCTCTTACTCTTAACAATAGAGCCTTCCACTTTACTTTACGGTGGCTGAAGGTTATGGCTAGCATGAAGTCTGATCTTCTGCAGAAGCTAACCGGAACTTTCAACCACCTCTATACCATTTTCCTGAACTGGGGCCGTATTCTGTATTTCGTCGGTACCGCACCGGTCGGTTTCCCTTCCCAGCCCACCGACAGCACATCATTCCGTACCGACAATGGCTAGTTAAGCGATTCAGTATGGTCGTCGGTATCAAACCAGTCGGTACGGTTCCCCCTCCTTCTCAAACAGGGAAAATCCGAATATATCCGAAGTTAGAAGTCATCTAACGTGTCTCCACCAATGAAAGAAGGGTAAAAACAAGCGAAGACTCATTGGCACAGTTTGTTGTCGTCATTTGAGTATTTGGCAGTTTTTCTTCGTCACTTCAAAATAGCACGTATCGCGATTTTCCCAATATAGACACGTGTTGCCTGCTCTAGAGGATTGTGGCGCGTTTGTTTGATCGGAATCTCCCCTTGTAATATGACTGTATAGAGGTAAAGTTGTAATGCGACCCCAATAATTACTTTTCCCATTTAAGGAAGAGGTATCTAGCGATTTGATCGATGGATAATTTATGGATTCCTTAGAGGATTATTCCTCTAAAATCGCTAGCACATTAATGGCATTGCCTGGTTTCGCTATTTAGTGGGCCCTTTTCGCTTCTATAGCGTTAAGGTGTTTTTCCCCGTCCCGTCCCTTCCTTCCCTATCCTACCCCAGAGGTGTCGTCAGGCTCCTATCGCGGCGGTGTCTCTTTCCTTTTTCCCTCCTCTCCGCCCCCTCCCCGGGTGATCGGGTGTATAAATCTCTGATTTGGTTCCCGGCCCCGGTGTGTTGTACCCTCGAAGGGCTCCCCTTGAGCCTCACATTCTCTCTGACGGAAGAGGTCAGAGGAGGTTTAGGCGACGCCAAAAGCAGTGGTTTTTGTAATTTACAGGAGCGTGACGGATGATGATTGCTCCACTCGGCATGAACTTGACACACGGAGAAAACAGATATTATTATGCTTCTTCGTCTTTAGTTCGAAGGTGTGAGAAGCCTTTTCAGTTTGACACTTGAAGTGGTACTGGCCGTCCTTACGCTGATCGTTGTATACTAGCTCTCTCTTACACACCGTACTGATTGGGTACTCATTATTCGTGTTGAAGAAGTCAATATTAACGATTTCAAAGTCTCCTCTTATCTGCCCTAGATAATTCAGCCTCTCTTTCCATGTGTAAAACATGGAAAGGCAAGGTATATATAGAAGCTAAGAACCGGAAACATATCAATTTTATCTGAAATATAACAGACGCGAACGCATACCCGAAAAATGCAGACATCATCCAGTCAGCGGCGTGAAAACCTCAGGCCTAACTCAACACCTTTTTAAGACTCAGTAGGTTTCCAAGTCAAAATTTCCACGAATTTTCAATAATTTCGAGGAAAGAATTCTCAGTGAGGGCATCCACACTTTTTATTGCCATATTTTGAATATCTGTCACGATTTGCATTCCCAACAAGGAGGTCGTCCCGTTGCCTTCACCCCGAGAGCATAATATCGCTCGTTTCCTCAGCTTTGACCGCTCCTCCGGGAGATATTCCCTTTGAGCGCAATTTTACGTCGGGCCCTGGGCCTCCGGCGTTAATGGCTGCCTCCGAGGCACCCCAGGGGCGCGTTTCCTTTATAGCATAACGCTCACTTCTCTGGGTCGCGGGCACTTAAACTGCGACTAATAGTCACTCGTATGGTGCCGTAAAATTTTTGAAACGAGGCACCGATTTCGCGTGACTTTTAACGGCTTTTGTTTTAAAGTTACGCGGGGGGAAGGGGAGAGTCGCAACTTTGTAATTGAGCTGGTCGCGCTAAATTTCCCGGCAGCAAGTGAAAAAGAGTAGTCTAGGAGATGTCCCTAAGAAATAACCTTGTATGTAATGCATAACGGCCGTTTATATTAGTTGAATCGTGCTTTGGTGTAGCCGCGATGTCGTTTTACGAGAGTTTGCGCTCTCAAGTGAGACGTTAATAAGGTAAATTTATCGGCGATTGAAATCTGTTGAAGTTCAATTTGCCCTGGTGTGTTTATTAGCAATCGTTAAGTGCACAGACTGCGCCCCTAAAGCATGTAGATTAAAGGGATGTTAAACCTAGATTAACTTCCAATTATTTTACGGATGTTGTACGGAAGGATTGCCTCATAAATTATATCAGAAACTTTTTTCTCGAGGGCATTGCTTCCAGCAATTGCATCGGAATGCGTTCTCGTTTGATAAACTTCAAGTTATTTACAGAGCGCACATCATAGTGTGGACCAATAATGTTTCCACTAACTTATCGGTATTGTTCCACTCTGTCTCACCTCTAAACGTGCGAAAAAGGTGTTGCTAAACCATGTCATTAGGAATGAAAGCTGGATTGATATGTAAAGTTTATGCATGCATTGTCTTACCTTTGAGTTGCCTCCTTTTCCGAATCCTTGACATGTAAATCTTAGATGCACTAGTACTCTACCCCAAGAAGTTGGATATTTCGTAAAATGGAGATACAATAAAGCACTCGTTAAGGATTATCTCACCAGTTAACTTTTACGAGGAACGTTCTCAGGGGTTGAAGTTGTTTTATTTCCTTAGGCTTGTGAAATATGAACCTGTAGGTAATTATATTTAATTTTTGTGTTTGCTGCAGAGGTGAAAAAAATTATTACATTTTCTAATTTGGTATTTCTTGAAGCTGAGAATGATAATCTAGATATTCTCGCCACTGCATTGCATGGAGAAAAAACTGCTTGATCTATGCATCAAAGGAATACTAATTGAAGTACGCAAATGTGATCTCAGTCATGAAAAAATGCTTGATTTCTGCCAATCTCTGACTCTTTTGCCTATCAAAAATACAGCTGCTGAAGAATTTATCGCACTGAATTCTCTGCTGATGGTAAAAATGTGCTTAAAACTGTCATGCATTAACTTTTCAGTGTTTATTAATCTATTCCTTTGGAATATTTATAAATTAAGCCGTCGCAAATGAGCTTCGTTTTTAATTAATAGTGGTTTCATTAAGAAAATAAGAAATTTCCTCCATTATTTTTGTAGGGACCCTAATTAAGTGAATTAAACTTTTACTTCTAACATGCTAATTTTTGTGGGCATTTTCATGCATGCTAATTTAATGTGAGATGTGTATCTGGCCACTGTTTTTTTCTCAGCCTGTATGCAAATGACCATTATTTTTCTCCTTTCTCTTCTTCAGGTGAGTGGGCAAACCTGGGTCCCTGATTACCTTCTCCACGGCCCTTCTGAGGAATTCAGTGAGTACCCGTCGGATCCATTTTATTTCGCCCGACCTCCTTTTGCCTTTCCTGGCTATGGCATAAATCTGCGTCTTTCTAGGTAGTCAGAGACGGCAATCTCTGGATCCATTTAATTGTCCACCTGTCTTAGTATGCCATGGTCCCGTGCAATGTTGTAATTCAAAAAATTATCAGTCAGTGTAACACATATGACTCCTTAATAGAGTGGTTTCCTATTGTTTTTTTACTGCCTCAATCGAAAGGTTATTATTCTTAGAGTACATATTTCACTCTTTTAGATTTTTGAATGACGATATCTATTTACCACCAGGCGTTGTATATATGGAGATGTTTGTTTCAAAGTTAGTCTGTTATTCGAACTGGATATATTTCTAATGAAGTAGTTAGAGGAACATACGACCTTTTTAACTGGTTGTGTTCCCCTTAAAATTGTAAGCTATGTAAATTGAATTTGAGATCTTTTTCTATACTTTTTCATAACTTTGCCTGGTGAACAGGATGGGATTTCTTTCAATTCAAATTTGCTTCCATGTTGGCGTGTTTTTACGCTTATACGCTTCGTTTTAAGATATTTACTTGGTCCAGAACTGGTGAAATTATTATTTCTTGGCACTTCTCCTCGATTTTTCGTTTTTGGGCCACCTTCCATGTGTATACGTGACTGAGGAAACGGAGCGACCAACATTGGCGTCAATGCAGAATATTAAAGACGGGAGAATCAAGATTAAGCCTCGGGCAGCTTTATCCGGGAATTTTAGTAAACTTGATAAGTTTCCACAACATTTTTGGAAATTTAATATATATTTCAGTGTGGTGTTGTCGGTATTAATTTATTCGTGCTATCCAGGGAACAGAATAACTTAAAGTAACTGGTGTTTTATTTCACTTGAATTTTTAATTGGAAAAAGAGGAAGAATATTTTGAACGAGCAGTAAAACTATAAGTAATAATGCACTCTTTGAAATACCACCATCTGATTGTTGATATGTTTCATTTAAAAGCGCCCTGTAATAATGGTGACCTCGTAGTCAGTCACATGGACAAGTTCAGATGTGTAGACGCAAAAGGGATGAAACTCTTCTTCGAAAAATAAATTGGCTTTGTAGTATGCAACCCAGAATCTTCCAGTAGCGATTGAATTACAGAGTCCAAACCTGATTGTGAATACGTCGATCCAAGTTTTAATCCAGGTTGTGTCAAATGATTATGCTCCCCCACAGGCCCTGCCTGTAGAATAAGTACACTATTTTTCTATTTCCCATTATTTTGTTCTCAATAGAGTAAGGGGGCGTGGTTACTTACTTGGATCTGTGTATGAGCGCCCATTACACAAGAGAAACCTTTTTCCTCAGCCGTGGTGGCTTTTTTCTCCGCCCGGAGTACGCAGCTCTGCATGAAATGGATGGTTCCACTTTAACTGGCACCCACGCAAAAAAATGTAGATTTTTTTTTGCGGTTTTGCGAGAAGGGGTAAGTAGCGGGGGTGGGAGGGGGGAAGCATTCTGGTGAAGCATGTTGGCGAGTTGTTTGTTGTGTTATGCGAAAATTCCTGTGAGGATGGAATTTAAGGAAGTCTTGACGCGACTTTTTGATTGAAAACTGATGCCTGTGTTTTAGTGAATATTGCTAAAATAGTACTCTTTTGCATCTATTTTTTCCAGGGTTATAAATTAAAATAAAGCAAGATGATTAAGGTTCTTGCAAGGGCATACCCAGGATCAAAACTAGGGGGGGCAAGCCAGGGTTGTTCAAGTAGTAGGGAAGATTTAAGTATGGAAAAGGTGAATGAAATCAACATTTTAAGGAAACAGTAACAGCTCTTTATTGGTTTTTTAAATTATTTGCTTGAAAAATATTATTTTTCTTAAAGACATTTGCGATTGTTGCTTCTAGGGGGGAGTGGGCAGCTGCCCCCTCCTGCCTCTCGCTGGGTACGCCAATGGGTTCAAGACATTCATATATATATTTTAATTTATGCTAAAAATATCGGAAATTGTGGGAAAATATCGGATACTTAAATTCTAAGAAGGGAGAGAGTAAAGTGTGAGTAAATATAATTAAAAAAATTACTCCTTTCATTATCTGTGATAATTTGTATATAATGGAGTTATAGGGTTGACAATTGTCGCTTGTTGCATTTGCCAGTTTATGAAACTCATTCCTTCATTCTTAGCCGACGGAGCTACTGTTTTCCATTCGCCGGACGTATTTTAGTCCAATTTCATCCATAAATTTTCTATTAGATTAGAAATGGCAATTTCAGGTGCCAATCTTTTATTTTTAACACTGTCTATAAAGTAATTCTATACATCTTCCTTTGTCATGAAAAGGCTAATCGTATTCCTGGTGTAATTTATATTTTCATTCTTATTCACATATTTCTCATTGAATCTATGTGCAAATGGTGGATATTGCACCTAATTTCCGATACTTTTAGCATGGAAAGCTCTAATTCCTTCGATCGACGTTGATTAAATGTGATGAGGAGAACGTGTTCCGAAATTTTCTCGAAAATTACATTTAATACGCATCTTGTTGGAGCCCCTTTAACTGCCACCCACGGAAAAATTATTAATTTTTTTTGCGGTTTCGCAAGAGAAGGGTTGGAAAAACGAGGGTAGGCTGTGAGGTATGGAGAGTTGGGGTAGCTTGAGGAAGGGGGAAGGAAAGCATTTTGGCGAAGGATGTTGAAGGCGAGTTGTTTGTTGTGTGACGCAAAAATTCCAAAAAGGGACGAGAGCGAAATTAATCTGGGGAAGTCTGGAAGTGCAGGGATATGGAGGAGAGGGGGTGGGGGTTTTTGAGGGGGAAGAGGGGTGGGGGGTTTGTTTAGGATGCTCGGGAGAGTGGAATGGGGAGGAAGGGGAGGGAGGGGAGGTGACGGGGAGGCCGCAGTAATAACAAGAGAAGGAGGCAATGCGAATTCTTGCGTGGGGTAGGAACGCGAGAGAATGGTCCTTTATATATATATCTCTTCCCCCTTCCTACGTGTGTGCCTACGGTGCTGCCCCCCTTTCTTCTCGCGGGAGCGATCAAAATTATTCCACGGACGACATACGCTTCGCCGAGATCACCCGTTGGTGTTCTCTCCAGCGTCTCCTGGATCCGTCGCCGCGATAATAATCTCTGCAGAAGCGGCAAAACAGTCCTCTCGTTTCGCCGGAATTTAAGGAAGATTTGAGCGGAGTCGTTTTTGCGTCCCTATCCCGTGCCCCCCCTTATATATATATACGCTTGATGAGATTCCTACGTAATGAACTTGTGAAAGGGGTCCTTGCGCGATAACTCCCCCCTTTTGTTTTTTTTTCTCTCTCTTTCTTCCATCCGGCAGGACTTTTAGTGTGTTTGCCGGGTGGTTTAACGGCAAGGCGTGAGGATTCGTCCGTCTGTCTGTCTACGTGTGGGAGAGAGACAATGCTCGTGGGTGGTCTTTGCTGATAAGGCCCGTTACGAAGATTTCGTCACTCCCGAACCTCTGCTGATTCTTTACCTTTGCGTTCTCTGCTCCCTGGGATTTCATTCCTTATTTGAGATACGGCACTGACTTGAGTGCTCAAGTGAAATTCCTCCCACAAGGAGAGACCACGTACATTGCTCACCCTTTTTAAATTCCGCATTTTTTATGGAATCCGGAATGGCGAACATGTACCGCATGAAATTTATTTATTTTTTTTTTTCGCACTTCCCCGTAAACAGCACATTACGACCTTTACAACGGGTTTTCCAAGAATAACAAAGCACAGCACAAACATCCATGCCCTGGTTAGGAATCACCTAACCAGGGCGGATTCGGGTGGGATTCGAACCCACGACCTACGGATTGGCAGGCAAGGACTTAACCCCACCACTACCGAGGCCAGCGATGACCTGTTGTAGCATTAAAATCAAATATAGGAGAAAAATGACTCCAATGCTCGCCAAAAATAACTACAAATAATTCTCTTAAATTCCTGATTTTATCTTATTTACCCACAAAACTCATGAAACTCTGCTAATTTACTCTACCCATCTAAGTCTTCGATAGATTTGGAATCACTGCAATAAAGTATACATGTTAGCAGAAAAATATACGCAAATAGCAGTGGACTTATACAGTTGACTCTAGAGTCCGACTCATAATTAAGTACCCCTGTAATGACGGAAAGGCTATTGTTAGTATAAATAGCAGAAATGGGAAATGTTAAATATATACTGAATGGCCTTTTGTAGACGGGCAGGGAAAGCAGGGAAAGTCGGTCTTTATCGAGCGCGCCGTGTGTAAAATGTTGAGCAAAAGGTATTTAAACTGAAGCATTTGCTCCTGAGTATAAGGTAGAGCTTATGCATACCAAATAGAGCAAATGCTTATGCTCTAACCTTTACTCGAAGCAAATGCTTATGCTCCGAGCTTATGCTCATGAGCATTTGCTCAATTTTTATTCATCCGGCCCATTGGAACTAGTAGTGGTTCCATTGAGGCCTAAGGGCCTTAGGCATTAGGGCCTAAGTTTGGCTGTAATTAATTAATCTTCATGCGGTACTTTAAGCACATCGTTTATTATTCCTAAATAGGATCATAAGTACTTTTAAACACTTTTAACATATCCTTACATAATACCTAAATAGTACAAAGAGAACAGACGGGTAGTTGGTGTAGCGGTTAGCGTAAAATTTTAGCCTTAGATTGAATTTTAACTTGTCGCCGTATGAGGGAAATGAAGCCAATAATAATATTAGAGTATAAAAAAACAGCATTTCATGAAAAACCACGTTTAATTATAAAGAAGTAAATAACGGCCTACGGGACCGAAAGTTATTGATCATTTTAAATGTGATTGATGAGAAAGTTTAAATAAGCGTTGGAAGAGCGTTTATGATATCAAAAACGAAAAACGTGGTGCGCATGTGAGATTATAACTTTAATACTTTCTGGTCAACGCATATCAGGTTTGTCTCGTATTGAAAGCATGTATAATCTTATATGCCCACCACGTTTATCGAAACCTTATCGTTGATGTAATGTTGCATGATCTCCTAAGGAAGAAAAGGGAATTATTGCCTACTGTCAAATAGACTTCTGATAATCTTTTTTTATTACTGACGACATTTTAAATTTAATGTGCTGGATGCAATTAGTCGGACCAAAAGCTCTCTCCAATGAACTGTGTCGATCATGAGAGAATCGCTCTTATAAAAAAATAGTCAATGGCAGATTAAAAATTACTTTGACACTCTTAGGTTATTAAGTGCTCTTACTGGAGGGAAGAAAAACCAAGGAAGTTTCAGAGGGAAAAATGATAGTTACGGAGATTTTTTTCACCTTGCTTCTACAATAACAATCAACTTACAAGTTCTGGAATTATTCTCGGGCTCTAGACCAGGTTAATTCAGTTATCTTGGCCAACGTTTCGGAAAACGAGTTGTCTTTCATTCTCAAGGCGTGTTGATGTATGGATGTCCAAATTCACAATAACTTATAAGTGTATACGTACAGTCCTTCTAAGTGCAAAATATACTTATATTACTCCCCACATCCTTATAGCACTGTTGGCACTTCAATGTTAAATGAGAAATACGATGTGGAAGATAGATTTTGATTGCACCGATATAAGTTGCTATTATTTCCATTCAATATATTCACCTATAAGTTCAATCTCTGCACTTCTCAAATATGCGATATATATTTTATAAGGCTTATCTTTCCATTAACGCATATTTCCAGGTTTTATATGTTTTTGACGTGGGCTGATTTTTTATTCTTTTTGTCAAAGTGCTTCACCGAAAAAAAAATTAATGGAAATGTTATGACGCTGAGCATGGGCTTTTTATGTGTCTTATTTTTTCATAAACCGAATAAGTGCTTTATATTATCTTTCATATCAATTTTTGTGTGACCTGGCTTGCTATTATTGTAGGTAATTTCCAGGGTATTCTAGGTATACCGATTAGCTACACAATCCATCAAAACTTTAAAGAACGCCAATTAAAGAACGTTATATCTAGAACTTTACAAGCTGTAAGGATGAGCTCCATTTTAAACGCAAATGAGGTATTCCAATGCATGGGGGTGTTCATAACTCTTCCTTGTAGCTTTGAGAACAGTGAAAGTCAGGAACGCGTTCAGTGTGCAAAGTTTCCTCCACAGTTTCCGTGAGGCGCGTGAAGTTCGAAACAGAGATTCAGTCGATACATTCAGGCAAGCCAACATTTGAGTAGCGGAAATTCCTGCTTATTTGATTTGCAGCAGGTCCTAATTTTTTGCATGAAGCTGCATGTTAATTTAAAAAGTAGGAATATGTTGTTTATGCATGTGAATTACTAATTTATTTATTCCTGTATGTTAATTTAAAAATTTAATCGTCGTTGCACATGTGTGAACAATTAAAGAAGAGCTTCTGATATGGAATGTGGACCTTAGTTAAATCTGCAGTTACTGTTTCGATGTAGCGGCGTTAAAAAAATGCTCAGTACTGTTTTCTTAGCTGAAAGCAGGTTTGCCAGCTGGCTTTGCGTAACTAACGACTTGCAAATCTTTCAATTATCTTTTCCCGTATTGGATTTCGTAAATCCAAATTAGCGTTTTACTTTACATTTTCATGTCCAAAAATTAACTTGAGAATGTTGTAAAGTCCAATATGCGCCTTCACGTTAATGCGATTCCGGAATTATCACATCATTATTTTCCTTCATATTTAGTACCATGGTACTGAGAACGTTATACTATCGCACTATATTTCTCCCTTTCTGAAACTATTTCCTTCAGTTCCCGGAATGTTTCATCTACATCAATATCTACATACTAACCCACAAAACGCCTGAAAAGACGTGTGGCAGGGGTTGTCAGGACACCAGCTGTCTACTTATAAATAGAAAATGCTAAAAAAATATTAAGGCTAGCATTTATTAAAGTCCTTTATGGTTCGAGGGAAAAACGAATTCCCATATCTATCTGTTCGGAAAAATATCTCTCTTAATTGATCGCTTTCGTCAGACCTGGAAATATAGTGGGGCTGTAATATTATGTTCTCCTTGTCGCTCCTAAATATATCTATACTCAATTGTTCAAGAAATATAACCCTTGCTCGCAGCCTCCGAGTCTATAGTGGCACCCAGCCTACCTGCCTTCTCCTAGTCTACCACCTAGCTTAATCTTTCTTCTGCCTTACCCCAACCTTCCTATTTACCTCTCACTTTTCCACGGGGAACTCCTCCTTCAATTTTACCCACATTTAAATTGCTCACATAATTTCTGTCTTATGACATTAGCTATCCACCCTCTCTGTCTTGTGTTACTCAACAGTTTCCTTTGCTTCTCATATTCTTCAGTAAACCAAGCAAAATAGCATAGTAACCGAGGGCCTGATGATAATGCATTCAGTGCGTCTCAAAATAAAGGGCTGGATACCCACGGCGGCTTGAGCCGAATTGATTTTTTAGCGCTCGATTTAGAAATAATTTCCAACGGTCCTTCAGGCTCAAACGGTCAATTTTCGTCAATTTTCACTGACTCTTTTCTAACGCGCGTTCCCGGGTGGAATAAATGTTTCCAAGCCATTGGACCTCCTCTCAAGGCCTGAGGACTCCCTCCTTATAATCACGGGCGAAGAGACACTGAGAAAAGGTCTTCGATGTGTTGCATGCAATCGGTCGGACCAAAGGCTCTTGTCCAATGAACTGTGTCGGTAATGAGAGAATCGCTCTTGGAAAACGAGTCAATGGTAAGATCCAAATTACTTGAATCACTCTACTCATGGTTCAAATCTTAGGTCGTTCAGGGCTAGATCCCGTATGATTTTGGTTTTAGCACCACAACCTGATAAAAGGAAATTGGCCTAGAACTGACCTAGTTCCCAAAATCGTTACCTTAGGCCTAGGTTCCTAGCGCATTTAATGAACAGATAGAGATACCCTTCAGCGTGACATGCAGAACATCTTCCTTGAACCACACTTTATTACCTTGTGTTACAGGAACGATAGCGTATGCGGGAGATTTTACAAAGCGGTTAGGTACGTGGAATTGCTTTTCCTTCGAAAAAGAAAATTTATTAAATGGTTAGTAGAACGTATTGCTATTAGTGAAATCACTTCAATGAGCACTATTGTAAACACTTGTTGTCCTAACACCCCCTGCCACACGCCTAATGAGTTGAGTGTATGTTGATGAATTGTGGATACACTCAGTGCGTCAAGCTTCTCACAATATTGCATAAATACATTTAAAACGTTATATGATAGAGTAGTAATAAAGTTACGGAGTCACCACCAATTATCCTGGAGGAAAAAAAACCCAGGGGACTACATACGAGGTATAAACATTCATACTCGTAATGGAATCACTAAGCCGTTTCGTTGAAGCTTGATTTATGCTGCTTTGTAATCAATTCTTAAAATTGACCGCAGTGGAGTAATAATCGCGCAGCGGTGTATTTATTCGCAGTGTTTTCAATAGATCATTTGCAATCGTGAGTTATAAAATTAAAAAGTTGCTAATTTAAAGCATGTACAAAAATTAGGAATAAGGCACCATTTGAGAATTTCGCCTCGTTTTAACGTTCCCTCATTCACTCAATGGCTAGTAAATTTTAAATCGGTCTCTGCTACATTAATTTATATGACTTGAACTTGAATGCTTAATTTCGTAGATAATATTACCTCGAATTTAAATTTAGGTTAACACCCCTTGTAATGTACGTATCCGCGATATTCAATGATATCACGTTTAGAGGGCGACTGGAGAATCATCTGTTTGCATGCCTGTAGAGAGTCCTTTGGTTGACTGAAACAAATTTAAATACTCAACTCAAAAATATAAGGCTAATGGCTATAGCATCGCGATTTTTTAGCTGGGCGTACGCATACTTTCGCCTTTGCTCGTGAGCTAT
Organism: Ischnura elegans; assembly: GCF_921293095.1. Taxonomy (NCBI): domain Eukaryota; kingdom Metazoa; phylum Arthropoda; class Insecta; order Odonata; family Coenagrionidae; genus Ischnura; species Ischnura elegans. The sequence goes on along the minus strand of NC_060254.1, from coordinate 53,044,809 downwards.
TTGAACGAGCAATTGAACCATAGAGTAGAGTAGAGTAACCATGGACTGCATAGAGGAGGCCTTATTCGATCCCAGCGATGAGTGATTTCTTTTGCAACTTCGGTCGCATTTTTATTGGTTTTCAAAAATGTCAGCGGCGCGTCGGTGAGTGAATTTTTTCCTAATATTTTGCAGTTTAATGATTTTAATTGAGACGAATAGAATTGAGTTTTGATGCAATTAATATATCACATCATTATGCAAATAAATTTCGGTTAAAATCGTTAGTTTTTTTAATAACACACACTTGGTTACTCCCACAATATATTTTTTTAAATATCTATTTTTTGACCGGTTTCGGTTGTTACACCGTTATCAAGCACAGAAAATATTGATGAAATGGACCCCTTACACCGCGTACAAGCATCATGTTTGGATTTGACCGCCTACTATAATTTATTGTCCGGTGAAACTCGGATAAATTTGTCCGTCAGCGACGCGAGTGGCAACTTTTGTAAACACATTTAAATGCGCGGTGGATGAAAACACATTTATAGTGCGAATTGAGGATCCTATATTGTAATATTCGTGCTAAGGACCTCGTGTGAACCAATCGAATGGATTGAATCTTCGAAATGAGTCGAAAGACACTCGCCTCCATCAGTCCACGGCATTTATTTCCACCGACCCGTTTAATGGAGCGAGGAGTGCTTCATAGGAAGAGGGCGTAATTTTTCCCTTCTGCCTCGATGGGAATTGATTCCTCCTTACGACGGCCTTTATTGCTTCATCCGCTCTCGAAGAAGAGGACGAAATCAAGGCGTCGATTGTCGTGGTATTCGTGTCCAATCGGTCCGGGAATGTAGTCACCAAATCATGAGACTACGGCTCAACGGCACGTTTAATGTGTCGCACGCGTAGTAATGGCAATCCTTAGGATTCCTTTTTTTATTTCTGCGAAATTCATAGGGTTCAACTTGGTTCACTTTCGCTTTTTTATGTGAGAGTGTGATAATTTTCTTGCGAAAATACTCTCGTCTCTCTCTACCTCTTCTAAATTTACAAGGTAAGATCATAAAAAGACCGGACTGATTTTATTCTGCGCAAACCATTCAACGGATCGAAACGAAACAAAAAGCGCTTATCATTTTCATATCTATTTAGTTTTCTTGGTTAATACCATAGAAAAATGTCATCTAAATAATAATACTATTTGCACTCTTCTTGCTGAAAGACCAATTTTTCTAGCTATTCACATCATCCAAAGCCCTATTTATTTCAAATCGTGAATTATAGCGCTTTCTATTGAAGAGATACAATACATCGGAGGCTGACATTTATCGATTAAAATGATTAAAACTTCAATAATATCATTAAAATATATGTTTAGTTTACTAAATTTTCAAATGCATAGTTTTGTGGTACCACGGGACAACACTTTTCCCTGTGTTCATTGTGAGGAAAAATACGACTTCCCCCCATCTTATTCTTGCTCGGTAATAAAATACAAACAGTGTTTAATTTGCGAACGAAATATTACGTAATTGAAGTAGAGATAATTTTTTTATCTTTGCTCAAAAATCAAATGTAATCATGCATTTTTAATGCAAAGTAAATGATGAAATAGGCTTGCAAACTTTGTTCCAAGATTTATGATTAACATTAGTGATTCTTTAATTTCAAAATCTTGATTTATAATCATAATTACAGTATTTTTATTCTGACAATGACCAGGGGCGCCGACTTATAAAAAATATTGGGGGCCCATATCGAGGGTCTTTCCCCGGGAAGAGGTTAAATTCAAAGTGTGTTGCAGCACCGAAACACTATCATGATTCACACCACTTGTTTTCAGTTAACCTGTTTACTACCGTATAATTATTTGTTTTAACTCATTACTGAATATATTTTAAAAGGTAACTATCGTCAAACAAGGGAAATAAAAAATACCAACATATTTTTGTGGTTTTACAAAGCATAAAACAACTTAATTATTTTCTTGAATTAATGGGAGGCTCCGCCCCCCAAATGAATTTTTGAAGGGGCTCGCGTCGGAATGGATTCGGCGCCACTGACATTGACATTTGTATTTTCCTGTTAGTTATGTTGTTTAACTTAATCGTCTACGTCAGAGTGTTCTTTCATAACTATCAATATTTTTATGGACGTACAGTGGATGGCCTTCTCTACAATAATTTGATTATTGCATACTGCTTCTATACGAAGTTTAAGGACGAAAAGCTCCTGTTACTTCTTGAGTTTGGCCGAGGTTTTTCGCGGAAATCGTAAGCCCCCTAAATTCATGGACGTATTGGAATGAAGCGTTGACTTTGATTCAGAAGCTGCGTGTACGTTAATGTATGTTATTTAGGATGCGACGACCTATATATTGACCATTGGCGCTCATTACTCTAGTTCCCATGTCCTACACTTTTGGGGGACACGTCTACGTGACCGCTGAGGATGGATCACTCTGGTCACGGCTAGTGGGGGAATTTCCCCCGCCAATGAACCATCTCCATGCCGGCGTGGGAAGGTCCCTTGGGCTCCATTCTCTACGCCTCTCCCCCTACTCTTGCGGATGATCCCAGCGGGACCCCTTCACCTCCCAAGGGGGCCTACCCCATCTGTCCCCCCCAATGTTTCGCCAGTCGGCACGACGCCACTTCCAAATGGGATGATTGGACTGGCACAAATGGGAGAGGCGACGACCTTGCGTGTAAGCCAACCTCCCCTTTCCTTTATATGTCATTCCCTCGGTCAGAAGCACGCTGACCTCTTGATGGAGATGTAGAGGGCGACTGGGTCGGCTTCCTCCCTGTGCGTGCGCCGTGTACCTGCATAGGGTGTGCTACTACTCTTGACCTTCTTCACCTGCGGTGAGGCAGAGTGTAGAGGTGGATGTAGCATCATCTATATCTGCGTTAAATCGAAACTTGAAGCTTGTACGTGGTAGTCGGGGTCAGGGACGCCGACTTACAAAAAATATTGGGGGGTCCCAAACTGGAGATCTTGCCACGGGAAATTTTATAAGCAGTGAGTTTTAAGTTTTTTAAGCAATTTAGAAGAGTCATATGATGAACATAGGATGAACATTAGGACCCTGATAACTCGAATCTCGATATCTGGACACTATGGGGAAAATCGACAAGCCTGACACATTTTTTCCTCACACCCATGACGAATTCTTGAGGGGGCTCGGGCCCCCTCAGGCCCCTTGGAGTCGGCGCCACTGTTCGGGGTCCATATTATCAATAACAGACACTGTTTCTTGCACAGTATATTTTTTTATTTCTACGACCGGTTTCGGCTGTTACACCACAATCAAGGGCAGAAATTACATGAGTGGGTGAGGAGCCAAGGGGTTCAAGTGATTTCTATTTTATAAACAGAATTAGGTACAGAAATTAGGTATAGATAACAGAGATCAATTAAATTCTTAGTAGTGCATTTGATTTTCTAATCAACCTCAGAACAGAACAGAGACTCACTCGTATCCCTTGGCAACCAAGTTTTTTGTATTTTTTCTATTCTAGAAATTTTGTTTACCTAAATATGTTGAGAAAAATATCACTTGCACCCCTTGGCTTCTCATACTCTCATACATATAATATTTTCTGTACTTGATAATGATGTAGCAGCCGAATCCGGTCATAGAAATTAAAAACAAAATATATTGTCGAAGTGACAAAGTGCATGTTATTGATAACTACATCGGCTTGTTAATACCGGTTATTAGATATACCCACACACCAAAGAATGAAAAAAATATTTGTCGTAACCGAGATTCAATTGGCTGTCCAATAGTCGGGGAGATTCGGGTTTGAATCCCGGTTAAGCCAAATATTTTTTCATAGCGAGCTTCATCCTAATAACTAACATTTCACTTACACATCAATACAAGATTTGTCTCTTGATAATGATGTGAACACGTTGAAACCAGTTGAACAGATTAAATAGTGTGGAAATTTATTACAGCTGTTGGTTTTGCTACTATCAATGAATTTCCGCTAAGTGAAAAGTGCATAGTCCAGGGCATATATTGAAATATAATATCATGGTCTGTACGGCATCGCTCTTTGACAGGACTAGCATAAAGAGAAAACCACCGCACAAACGGTATTGAAATTCAGTCGTATTTTTTCTCATCCGAATTGATGTATATTCCGGAGACGACTTCTCCATTTCATGTGACTTCCATGCTATTTTTCATTCCAAGATGTGATATTCTGTAATTAGCGGTTTTAATTAACAATAATACGCGTAATATGCGTATGAAATAATGAAACAAAAGAGGTAGGTGACAAAGAATCAAGCAGGTGACTGTAAAATCATCTCCTGTTATATATGTGGTCCTTGCATCGGTTTGACGCTGCTCGCCAATTTATTATCCTAATGGTGGATCTTTTCACAAGCATAAAGTCTGTTTTTGCATCCTTCAGTTCATGCTCCGTACATCTCCATCAAATATAAATATCCATGTCCGAGGAGTTCTTCATGCCGTTCTCTATTATAGATACTTTTTACGCTACTTTTTATCCAAGGTATCGTATTTCAATGGGTGTAAAATCACGAAATACGTATTTCTTTCGATATGCCATTTTTCTCACGTCAAAAATGCAGTGAATTACATTGTCTAATATATCTCTAATCATAATTATTGTAAACCAATGAATATCCTTATATTTTGAACATACTCTTATTTAGGTTAGACATTCAGTTCCAGCTAAACGTATTTAAGCTAAGTTATCGCAAAATTTTCTACTTTTGAAGTGTAAAATGAAGAAAATTATGTAATAACTTGACTTGTATATTTATTCACAGATATTTTCCTAAATCTTTCATGATATCAAGAATTATCTTGAATATTATGGGGGAACGAAATGAAAACATATCCTAAATTAATCGCACATGGGAAATTAAGGGAAAAGTATTTAGTTAAGATTCAAATATTTGACCTATGTCATTATTGTTTCGTAAAATAATATCACACTTTTATGTATTAAATAAAATTGAGAAAATAATCATCATTAGCGTTGGTATTAGAATGTTAGTATAGTATACTTATATTCCATTTCATTTTTAACTTTCGTCATTGTCCCCTGTGAATTATCTTATATGATTACATTTATAATTCATCCTATGGACTTTCGCATGGAATAATTGGTTAGCGAGTGCATTTCGTGGAATGGTGGCATGCTAGATTCAAAAATAAGCTTTGTTGTATTCCATACAGTAATTATTAAAATAATGAAAAAGAAGATCGTTCACCTCTTGATAACGACCTGAAAAGTTCGGAACCATGTAAGTTTTATATAAATACTGCGTGTTGCAGTAATAATTTAAATCTTACAAGGATTCGAAATTTTCAGGCCATTTTCAAGACGTTAACTTTTTCTTGGAGGCTTTCTTCTTTTTTTGTTAAACAAATATTATATGGAAGAATAAGAAGTTATTTTTGAATCTACTACGAACTCTGCATTTGACAGTTGAAAACCACTTGTTCTCATTTTATTCTAGAATTGCTTCCCCTTTTTGTGCGAGTTGACGAGATTACCTGCGCAGGAGTGCGAACGAATAAATCGGTAGTTTCATCTCCTCAACCGTATGAGGCTTGGGTGTAGGCGGACCGTATAAAAATGTCGGCAATTAAAAAAAAAACTTCCAATTTCCTAGTTTCGAGAATTACAGTCGCTTCGTTGTGCAGTGTTAAAACCTCAAGGTAACAGTACGAAAACAGGAGAGGCAGAAAGTTTTGGCGCGTTCGCGTGCGAACAAAGTCCGAGTAATGGTCTTAAATGCAATGAATGAAGATTGCCGCCGAAAGTTAAACAAGCCTCGTACCGTTTGGTCGGAGACTAACTTTCCACTTCGGTTTCCACCTCGGGATGCTGTGCTTCATTTGGTACAGTGCTCGTCCCTTCTATTCGGGAAGCATCTGCACTGGGCGAAATTGGGTGGAAAATGAGAATTGGGTTTTAGCTCCAAGAACGAGCCACGGTGGCGTGAATGGATGATTTAAATGTCCAATGTCCACCTCATATATTCTGCCAAAGAGAATTATTATTGCTTTAAAAATGGCGAAAGATCCTGAAAGCCCGCATAGCAGGAATCACCGTGGAGAGTGTCACAAATGTAGTTATTTCTTTATTATTGAAGTATTTATTGCTTAGTAGACAATATTGCAGGTTGATTTAGCTCCTACAAAAGTTCAAACACGATTGCACATGCTAAATTTTTCCTAAGGTTCGTGATTGAATAAAGATTTTTTTCTCATCCCGTAAAAAGTGACATGATGTGAAAAAATTTCCGTGAAAATTCATGGAAAATATTTGAAAATAAAAACAGTCTATCACTCGAGTCAGCAAAGGTCTCGATTGATACCACGAATTTTAAAACAATTGCTATCCTTTATTTTATGACCGAATGATATCTTAAATCCCTCTCCTCCGAAGTCTATTTTCATTATCTTTTTCTCTTGGTAGGTACAATTTACCTTATTACGCCAGTTACCGAAGGATATTTCCCTCATCTTCATCTTTGGAGAGCTGTGTATAGCATATCTTCGGGTTGGTGACTAATGATGATGATTGAAGCGTACCGGGGAGGAGGTGCAACGTCCAACATGGCTCTGATTTCTTTTGCCAAAGGAGGCGTATAGGTTTATGCTCGGGTTGGGTCATCATCGCCTTATCAAATCAGATTTTCGGCCGTGTTCGTCAATAATATGTGAGATTGCGCCTCCACGCGCGTTCGCGGAGATGAGGAGAGCTCCCTCTTGGGAGGATCCCTTCAAGGGGAAAGGATTCGACTCGGGGCGAACGAGCCGACCGGAAATGGGATGCCGGATTGGGGCGGGTCGCGAGGCAACCACTCTCCGCTTTGGGGATTGCAGTAAGCTGGGATTGGGTATCAGATGTGATCAGAAGGAATAGGGAATATATGCGAGAGGGCTTTCATACTTCTTGGGGAGTTGAGGAGGTGAAGGCGACAGCATTTGCTCCTGGACGGAACTGATGCAACGCTTACTAAACCCTCCCGTGACTATGTGCCTAGAAAACTTCCGCGAACGACTGTATGGGGTGTCTCAGGTTCATTATTATCAGATTATTCATAAATTTTATGTTGTATTTCCTTTAATTAAACACATGACTCTTTATTAATGATAGAATATCTTGTTTTGTATAATTTATAAATATATTGACGGCTAAATTTAGGTTTTTATATTGATTTTATGCGAAATGGTAGGAATCTTTCATATTTTGCTATTGTAACTGTACATTGCCTAACATACCCTGAAAATACCAGTAAAAAAGGTGCCATCTTCTAGAAAATTGGTGTAATAGAAGTTAAAATCTAATAACATTTATTGGACTCACTTTTATCCCCGCACTCGTATAACAAACAATTTTTTTTATCTTCCCGCCATCAGCTGTGCGGGATAACTTGGTTACTCTACCATTAAAAATTGAAGTTTTCAAAAACAATTTAAATCTAAAAAATGTATTCATCGCCACGACAAAGTGGCTTAGCTCAAATAAAAAAAATACCAAAGGGGCAAAATTAAAGAAATTACAACATTAACATAATTTGGGTAACTGAGTTACCCTGCATGGCCTCGGAATGGTTAAGGAAATAGTCATAACTTATACGTAGATATAGCGGACTTCCATGGAACTGCAAAAATAGCCTCTCAATGAGAAAAGTCTATATTAATAGGAAAATACAGTCCGAAGGACCACGGGACAGTTTGTAGTTCTGTAATTAGGTCGCTTGATAAAAATTATAAAACGTTTAACATCTTGCATCAAATTTTTATTTTATAAATATTGAAGCAAAATTTATTAGCAGTACTATTCTCCACTAAAATATTGATAATTTTTTTTCGTGTAATGGCATCTTAATTATTTATTATTGGTATCATAACTAAATTAAAACAACTGTTAATTCCACATTGCTTACAATAGTAACGTGTAGCAAATAACCACGATGGAGCATCAATTAGGAGATCAAACGGCAGTTCCTCCCAAATAATTGGATTTTATGGTCTTTCTAACTTATAGGCTTTCCAAAAAGAAGAGAAATTTTGTTGCACGTGGTGTGTCCAATATTGGACTTTTTGTTGAAAAACATATACATATTTTCTGGCCGTTACTCACCTGCCCGAGTATTTCACCCTCAATAGCAATTTTTGCTCTTGATTTTTTCCTAAGGATTTTTTATTCTTGTAGCAATTGTATTTGTGCTATCCTGTGAAATATTAAGATTATATATTCATGGTGGATTTAATTTGCGAGACACCATTTGTAATTCATCTTCTCCATCTTGAATTATAACTGAGTGTAGGGCATTATTTTCTCACGAATATTAAAAATATGAGCTGAAATTGGCCGTGAGACTTTAGGAGACAGTTACGTATCAGCTCTAGTCGCTGTCATCCTACCCGCTTAGGTCTTTTCCAAGAGTTATTAATGATTTGTTTTCCTCCGCGTGCCATATGGCACCAAAGCTCCGCGAGGTCTCTGCCCAACTAGGCCATGGGCTCAAACTTTGGAAGAACGCGACTCCGAGGCAAATTATCTTCATTTGTCTTCTTGCTTGCAAGCTTGGATTGGGAGCCCTCCGAACACTGGACGATCTCCGCGAAATATTAAACGGGAGTGTCCTGGATTTTAGCATTCTTGGAACGTCTCCACGTATTTTATTGTGATCGATGCCTTGAGCAAAGGATACTTACGTGATCTCGTCATCGAGTTTTCATCCCATGCAGCTTTCTGAGAGAGCACTGCTGTCTCTCCTGAAAAGATGATTCATTCCTTACTATTCCTTACGGTCACCCCGTGTCCAGCTGCTGGAATCCACGAACAACTCAAAACAAAAAAAAAATGTTTAGGCATGGGTTTGGATTAAAATATTTGCAGTGACCTGATTGACCAATGTTTTAAGCTTTAGCTGGTGGAAGTGCGATGTATTAATGATAAAAAGAAACACAAATGGCTATATTATACACTTTATAATTTACATAGAATGTCGAAACCATGGTCGGTATTAATTTTATATTAGAGTGTGGAAAATGCCATTTGCGTTTATATTTTATTGTGGGTCGTTCACCAATACTTTATTAATTTCAATTGCAGTGGCCCATATTTTTCTGCATCACGATTCGAGGCCTACTACTCAAGCTCTTCGAAAAGAAAGAAGTCGGTGTCCTTAACCCCTCCTCAGATGAGTGGATGACGTCAGGTGCGCTGATCTCCTTTCCCAGCTACTCCTCCGCACCTCGATACAACGCGAAGTACGTCGTTATTTACATTTTAGTGAGCGAATCCTTTCCTCAATGAAAGGATCTTCCAGAGAAAGTGAATAAGCCAGAACTCCAATGACGTCACTAGTTCATGAAATGTGGGCGGCAACTTTTGCGTTTTCATATCTTAAATGTGCGGGAAATGTCTGAATGGGGTGGACTTCTCGTTAGTAGTGACTTATCCAGCTTCTTCCAACTGCCGAATCCTTTTAATAAATTGCGATTTCTGGCTTGATATTGAAGGATCCCGTTGAGCTCCATTGGAGAGATCATGATGGGTTTCATTCCTCCTTTTTGAAAATGCGTTCTCTAAACGGTCTGAGGCCTTACTTGGTAATGTACGTTTCAATTTTATGTCCGAGAATAATTTGAAAACGGAATTTCAAAGTATAAATTCTAAGGCACTGTTACACTTATAATGTTCTGGTGAATATAACGTAGCCGACAAGAGAAAGTCCACGGTTATCGGAGGAAATTTCGCGCAACTATTTCATTAAATCTTTTAAAGCAATGATAGGATTAGAAACCGCCGTATTTGTTTTTTATTTGTGTTTGCCTAATGTAGGTTCCTATATCTGCTACGGTGACGTCCTTGTATTCTCGGAGTAATTACGCGATTATCTCAGGAAATTACATCCAACTAATTAAATTTAAATCTTCTCTAAAAATAATAGGCTTAGAAACCACTGTATTTTTTGTTTTTTTAAATTTTTATCAGCATGATGTAGGCTCTTAAAACAGTTTTAGTAATGGAGTAGCCTCTTGTGATTTATTCTTTAATGGCGACGTCCGAGCATTCTCAAAGAATTTCTGCGATTGTGGGAGTAAATTTATATTCAATTAATTTATTTAAAATCTTCTAATGCAATAATATGTTTAGAAACCACTGTATGTTTTTTATTTATATTTTCCTGATATAGGACCCGATATTAATGTTGGTATTAGAGATGTTTTTTGAGATTTCTTCGCTTTTGGCGACGTCCTAACACACTCAGAGAAATGTTTCGATTATTGGAGTAAATTTTTATTCAATCAATTTAGTTTTGATCTTCTTAAGCAATAATAGGTTTGGAAACCACTGTATTAATTTTATTCGTATTTTCCTGATGTAGGCCCCTATATTTATGTTGGTATAAAAACATTTATTTGAGATTTCTTTGCTTACGGCGACCTCCTCAGAGAATTTCTGCGATTGTTGGAGTAAATTAGTATCCAATTAATTTATTTTAAATCTTATAAAGCAATAGAAGGTTTGGATAGCACTGTATTAATTTTGTTCATATTTTCCTGATGTAGGTCCATATATTTATGTTGGTATTTGAGATTTTATTTGAGATTTCTTTGCTTAAGGCGACGTCCATGCATTCTCCGAGAAATTCCGCGATTCTTGAAGGAAATTTCATTCTCGTCTCCCCTCCTTACTTTTCTTACCGGTAGAGGCGCTGCTATCAATCCTCTTCCCTTCCCTTTTTTGTTCCCGGACCGCTTTCTCTCCTCCGCTTTCCTTTCCTTCATCCGAAATCCCTTCTCTCTCTTCTTCCAGCTCAGAAACTACCACTTCCTCCTCTGCCTCCTACGCCTTCCTTCTCCAGGATTTCCGCAGAGAACTTTCCATCCCTTCGGCCACAATAGAAGGACAAGTGCTCCTGCCCCTTCCTTTCCTCCTTTCCCCCTTTCTATCATCCCCCTCTCTTGCTGCTTCCTAGAAACCTATCCCCTTCTTCCCACCCAATTTCCACGTCATTATTCTCCTTGTCATGCTCCCTTTCAGTCTCTTCTGAGGGTTTCTTTGTTGCAAGGTTTCCGTTCCTAGAGCACCACCTCAAACTCATTGTTATGCCTCTTTAACGTTTCATTAAAGCCCTCTCCCTCATCTCGTTTGTGCAGTTGTGGTTAATAGAAAAATGTTTGCTTGGTCTCAGATATTTTTTGGACGATATCTGCTTGAATATTATGATGGATAAGTTTAGATTCCTATAAAAGTTGTCTATGGATTGATAAATAAAATAATGTTGGTATAAATGAAATAATGTTTGTAAACTAATAAAAGTATTGGATAATGTGGTTTGAGACACCATTTTCAGATGGAATTGGAATAGTTAAAGTCTAATTATATTACCACCAACGTTTTCGTTTGGAAAAGCTTCCGGTATTTATTTTTATAGAAGGCTTTATTCAGTTACCGCGAATTCTCAATTTTTAAAAATCATATGTCCCTGAACTAAGGACTCTAAATATCGTTTTAACATATTATTTTTGATGCAGGTATAAAATGGTTGACCAACTTATAATTTGAGGTCATACTTAGTCACAGAAAATATCTTGATTCATTGGTGTAAGTAAAACTTACTCAACGCCCTTTGCTCACCCCACCAAAAAGGAAGGATTATGGCGCAATCCTTTATCACGACAGGATTAAAAATATTTCTTACATGACCTGTTGTAGTAGTTCCTTTTTTTAATCGCTATGCTCAGTGGGATCAAGGCATGTGTAATACATTGACTCGTGTTGGGTAGAATTCCACCGATGCGCTGAAAATAGTGGAAAGAAAATGTGCACTTGACAAGGAATTACTAGTACTTTTGCTTGCAGCTCATTTAAATGAAAATAATGAAGAAGACAAAGGACTAACGACCGTGCAGGAGTTGCGATTCCAATCGTGCGTTCGTGTCTTCTTCCGCCTATAAACAATCCCCCTCTTTCCCCTCCATCTTGATCTTCTCCCGCCCCCTTCTCTCTTCCTTGTAGTCCCACACTCTTGCATGACATCGTTATTCTTTTATTTTCTCTCTCTCTCTACTCACTCCATCTCATCAACCCCCTCCCCACTCCCTCTCCCGCCATCTTCAGATGTTCCAATTTTCCGTCCTTTTATGAAAACTTCTTTCATCAAATCTCACATTCTCCGGCGCTAACTTCCTCGCGAATGCCATAACTTTGGTAAGACCACGCACATATATATTCTCCGACTCGAGTGAAAAACTTTCCGCGGAATTTGCTCTTTTTCCTCCCGCTTGTTCTGAAAGAATATTCTCTGTACTTTCGTCACGACCACCACGACCTTTATTTCACCTGTAGTTGAGTTTGATTACCGTGAAAAATAACCTCTTTCCTAAGATCCTTCTAGTTTAAGGCCGCTATATAAACTGCCAAAAGGCCTTCATTATTTAATGCACGAAATTAATTTTTATAATAGATATATAATAGATTAAAATGATATAATAATGGAATTTCTTTCCAAGGCTAGGTGCATTCAACCAATCCGTCCATATCAGTACATGTATAATTTGTTGCGTAGCTACCCCATTTGAATTAAGATTTCTTTTTGGGTTTACCGACGCGCTTTACCTTTGGATGTTTGGGATTTGATACTACATATTTGAACAATAGTGTCTCAATGCTGGCAGTTACAAAAGAAATCCAAGAGTTGTACAAACAATTCTGAATTTTCATATATATTTAAAACGTTAAAGCAATAAACTAGGATACTGACATTCCACCAATATGCATCATTTCATATATTATTTAATTAAATTAGATACATCATTAATGATAAATAGGTATTTTCTGAAAATTTCACGATAACTATATTCATTCGTTGCATAGGTAGTAGAGTTAGGCAAACACAATATATTTTATGCCCCAGGAATTGAAAAAGTTTGCTTGAAGATTTCTATTCTTGGTGTTGGTACATATACTATACGATAATGACGGAAGTCATGCACTCACGGTAAATTCTTTTCACCCCTCGATTATAGAACACCTTTATGACTTTATAGACTAATAAATTCCTCAAAGATAATATTTTCATATCCTTGCTTAGCGGGAAAGAATGCGTTTTATTTTATGCATTTAGTATAAGCCTTATTATCTTTTTCTGAGGTATCGGGGAAGATTGCAAATTAAAATGCCATTTAATCCAATCCTTAAAAGCATATGAATATTTACAATGTCCATAACTTCTTCTAAGTATTGGTACAACAAGTATAGGTAGTTGAAAGATGTTTGTATCTAGTGTACCTGGTGCAAGACAGGAGTCTATTTTCTTTCTACTTAAAAGTTAATTTATTTTGTTGTATGCATGTTCTTTCTGTTCATAGTCATCACTGCATCACTGGAGCGGTAGTTGAGCTTCAATAAACCGTTCTAAACAAACTTTCTGTGTACAATATGATCTTCGCGATTGAGATGAGTTTTCTTCAGCATTTCCAAACAGTTGAAATCTAGCACAGCGCTAGCTCTGGATTCATCTATACTTACATCGCTGGTATCCTCTGACAGTTGATTTAACAAATTGTAGAATTTGGTGATGGAAAATATCTTTCTATCATCATTATCCAACGAATAAAGAGATTCTGAAGGATAAAATCTGTGGTCCTAAAAAATATTCCGTGTTTAATTTGGACAAAAATTAAGCGTAGACTAATGCTTTCTTACATTTTTCATTTACCCAAGGTTATGGCATTTAGCCCGGCTTTTGAAAACTAATTAATATCGGGAATTCCCGATTGTCGAAGAGAAAATATTATTTCTGCGGGCGATGTTGTTTATTACTGCATTTCATGTAATTTTATTTACAATGCAAGCATATGCGCATATTTACTGTATCGACTAATATTTACTCTCAATTCTTATGCCTGTGACCTCATTATTTCTTCAGGGTACTGAGGATGATTTTATTTCGCATGAAAGTTAATGTAGGAATGTAAAAACTTGAAAATCAAAAATATTGTAGCGGAAGAATCATCCTTGATAACGCGGTTTATTTATTTTAACTGCGGTGAGATCAACAAACGGAGGATTGAAGATATTGTGCTTGGGAACGAAATAAGAGTTGCTGTGTACAACATTTTACGGAAATAAATGTGTTTTGAGTGTTCCGGAAAAAGGAATAGTTGTTTTTGAACCCTCGCACGTAACAATATGGTCTGAAATCCACATGATATTGAGTACAAATTTTTCAGTCTCTAGACAAGAAAGAGGAAAAAATGCCGAATAAAGAAATATAGTGGGAATAATTATATGCCGGAAGGTGTGCGAGGTAAAACTTTGCTGCGTTTTTTCTCAATTCAATAAATGTAACTCTCGCGGTTTTCAGTTAATTTGACTTTCATTTGTTTGCGGTAATTAATGAAAGCAAATAAATTTCACCTAACTATCAAGAGTTAAATGAAATCAATTATCCTCGATTAAATGTTATTTTAAATTTGTGGATGTAAATTATTTTTGAACGAAGGCGACATTTTAAATGTGGACGTAATTATTAAATGCCTTTATAAAATGAAAATAATGGATGGCAATGCGACTGAATATAGCCCGTCGTGACGCAGTGCTTTGTGTACTAGCATAAGCGCTAAGAGTGACCTTTCTAGTTAGTTGAAAATTATGCAAATGGGTCTTATTGACTTTAGCCTTTATGGCTGTATTAACTTTATTGTCCCGTGATGTATATTCCGGTTTTAATCAATCACCAGAATAAGGTGTACTTATATATTCATAAAATTCAAGTTGGTGGTGTTGAGTACCAATGGGAGAGCGTGTATGTATTAAGTGTAAGCTAGGTATTGCTAATCCTGGAAAACCTCGACGAAAATAGTAGTTTTTTTCGGAGGTACTTTTTTATTCTACTGCCATTCATGCTCTATATATTATTAAAAAATTACGCTTAATCCTTTTCAGTTAACTTTTGCCGACGGAGCTTTTAAATCCTTGGTCATGTTGATTGTTTTCCTTTCTGCGGGCAATCTAGAATCGTAAATTAATAGGAAATAAGGCCGAGAATTCTTCCCAGTTTCTCTCAAGAACTCTAGGGGACCGGATCAAAGAACGAAATTCTCTTTAGAGAAACTATTTCCAGAGACGTTAACTCGTAATATTTCCATCTCTCACTTTTGAATTTCCATGCGATTGCTTTCCTTTTGGGTTCCATTTCCCGGCGGATTGCTGATGGAACGGCCAAGCCGGCGTTTGGGGAGAGGGAAGGGGAGATGTAAGATGATGACTCTGGGGAAAGGAGGATGGAGGGTCGAGGACTAAGAGGCTGGGAAACAAATGAAGGCATGTGGCGAGGATTTTATCTCTCAATCTTAAAGCGTCATTTGCGGATGGCTGGGATGAGAAACAAGCGTATTGTTTTTTTCACCTTCTTTATGTATCAGTATAAAGGCGGTTTTCTCATTAGACTAAACTACAAAATGTTAAGCAAAAAGTAAAACAGCAACGGTCGGTGTTAATACCATTTTATACATATTTTTCTACCATATATATGAAATTTTTTACAAGTTTTTAAATATGAAAGGGTGAGAAGCCAAGGGGTACAAGTGATTTTTCTATCTAAACAGCGTTAGGTATAGAACTTAGGCAAAGAAAACAGACGAGGTCGACTAGGCATTTAGCAGTGCACATGATTTTCTACTCGATATAAGCACAGAGCCGAGAAAAACCCGTATAGCATGACCACCAAGTTTTTGTGTAATTCAACTATCACTTGCTGCATCCAACTCTTTTAAGAGAAAAAATAACTTGTATCCCTTGCCTTCAAACCCCCTCATATGACTTTTAGTTGTCAAGTAAAATTTGTGAGTAACTTGAAAATTTTATAAGAAAATTTTATTTTTGAAAATATAAAACAGTATTATTTATTGCATTTAACGCCTGTTCGTGCGAGTAAGGTTCTTAAACTGTGGCTTCTGCTGAAATAGATAGTTTTTACAAACTGTTTAGATCTTTTGCTGCAATTCACCCGATTTTTCACTGGCAGCACCGTTTTTAAATAGACTGCGTTGGATTTGGAAGCTGGACGTGGTTCGGTTTTAGTATTATACTGCCAATCAATCTCAATCTATAGCAATCAATCATTGTTGCAAATTTAGCTCGAAGTCAGCTCTATTTATCCATAAATTTTCAAGATGATGGCATTACGTTTAGGCGTTAAATCCGTCATCCAAAAGCCATTGGTCGAGTAGGAGGTATGCGACCTCTTAAATTCCAAACCTACAAAAAGAGGGTGATCAGCGTGATCTAAAATGACGGAATCATTTTCGGGGTATGCTTCTATTACAGAAGGGGGTGATATTGCATTATTTTGTCCCACTCACCTTCAACAACGAATTCACACTTTGCATTATAATTTCTCTTCTTCTACATAAACACATAATTTCTTTAAAGCCCTTAGCATACAAAGTTCTTTTTTGATTTACCTAATGGTCATTCTGTCACTAGGTCAGTTATCGTTGTCTCGGTTTGAATACTCGAAAAATAAGTTACTTACTTCTGATTTGGTGAATAAAATAGCATTCAGTTATTAAGTATGATTGGAGAAAAGCTGATAAATGTTTTTATTCATAGGAAATCATTTCATCATTTCGCACAAAGTAAAAATTGGGCATTTCAGAGTTATTAGCGATGAATTTAGAGATAAAGCTGCTATGAAAACGTTCTCAAGTTACTCGATTTAATTTTTTTCTGGGTATCATTGTATCTTTTCCATGAAAAAAATCGAAACATTAGGGAGGTACGCATTTTTTTGTCTCTAGGTTTTTAAGTTTGTCTGGGGGTAAAAAGAAGCAGGCCTGGTATTCACTGGAGATCAGGGTTTGTGCGTGGGGGAGGGTTATTCGAGGGAAAGTGAGTGAAGGAAGAAGGTGCGGGTAGGCTGCCCTGAGGGACACGCCAGATATGAGGGTGGATCGGCTCGCTTCAAGTTAATATTCAACGAGGCCTGGACCTCTGCCCCTCCTCTCAACCCACCCTATGTTGCCTCTCCAGCCCACCCCCCCTACCACCGTCTCCTTCTACCCCCAATCCCTATTACAGATCCCGCTTTTATACAAAAAGAAGAAATTCTTCGGGCCACCCTCGCTGTCTTGTCGTAATGAAGCCGAATGCCTTTGAGATAGCCTCGTGCCCTCTACTGCTTATATGCCTCTTTTTTCATACATTGCCACTAATATACATATGTAAGTAGAAGGGGAAAAGAAACAAAATTCTCATACACGGCCGTTCCACGATAGAACGGCCGATATTAAGTTACTCTGTCGTCAATAATCGTTCTGTCAGTAGGTTAGTTATCGTTGTGTAGTTTTGAATCCTCAAAATATAAATTAAATATGATTTAATTAAGGACTATTAACTATTCAGTTATTAAGTATGATTCGTGTGAGGTTTACAAATGCTTTTATTTCTTGGAAATCATTTTATTGTTTCGCAAAATCTATAAATTGACCATTTCAATTTATAAGCAATGAGTTTAGAGATACAGGTGATTAGAAAACGTTGTGAACATACTTGATTTAATTAATAAACGGATTAATTAAAGGTATGGCTATTAGCTATAATGAAGATACTATTAAAGGTCTTTAGTATCAAGTTTCATTCAATTAACGTCCTTTGAATTCGTACTCTATTATTAAAATCTGAATTTATTTTCGGAAATTATCCAGCATTCGCTAACTACAGGCTGTATCCATTTCCTATCCTCTTATGTATTCTATTTAAGTATTTATTCTCTCTAACTTCTACGATTTCCGTACACTATGTTTTTTTAGAAGTATACATCAATCTTAGCCATACTTACTCATACATTAGTATGAAGGCGTTATTCTTACTTGACCAAACTACGTCGAAAATGTGACACAAAAAGTAAAATGGAACCTTCAGTAAATTTTATTTAGATTTTCTCTTCTATATGCAATTTATTACAAGTTAAAATGCATTTAAATTAAATTTAGTTACCAAGTTAAATTTGTGATTAAGGTGGAAAATATTATCAAACATTTTTATTGGATTAGAAGGCCTTATATCTGAAAACTCAATTTCTTTATTCATCTCGTCGGATTGGAAAAGAATAGTTTGAAATTCCGTGAAAGTAGCATTGCTTTCAAAGCAAGCAAGTATTCTGATTAGTAATCTGTTGAAATGAATAAATAAGTGATATGGAATAAGTAAATCAACGTCATATCCTGATTTAGTGTGAAGAATTCACCTTAGAAATCTGTGCAAGATTATGGATATAAAACCTTGGCACTGCTATTGGAGACTTATGTAGCAGTAATGTAATTAATATGGTGCTACTAAGGAAAGGCTTTCTACCAGTTTAACTTTGTAAACGTCATTTTACCTTGTT
The DNA here is from genome assembly GCF_921293095.1 of Ischnura elegans. NCBI lineage: Eukaryota > Metazoa > Arthropoda > Insecta > Odonata > Coenagrionidae > Ischnura > Ischnura elegans. The sequence goes on along the minus strand of NC_060254.1, from coordinate 53,026,401 downwards.
CTTCTATCTCTTGGGAGTTTTAGACGAAATTCATAGCATCGTATTAATATTATCGCATTGGCTATTCATCAGACCTATTAATCTGAATGACTTATAGTCTGCGATATTTTTCCACGTTGCACATGATTCGTTTTTGTAGAAGTTGACCTTTGCCCCGGCGAGATGCCACTCCAAAAAGAAATGGATTGCCTTGAGTGAATGCCGAAATACGAGTTGGTTTACTCATACTTGAAATAAAAATTCATTGAATGAATGTAATTAATGGATAGTTAATAAAGGTAAACCTAGAAAGCAATTACAATTATTTGGCTTAAGATATGCTTCTTAACTTTCTCTTCATGGAATAAAAATTCACAGTCACTTCCTGTAACTTCTGATCTTAAATATCTCAAGACACTGCAATTTTTAAAATAGATATATTCCAATTCTTCATCAATTTTCCATAAATTTGCCTGATTTAATTCCGTTATATAAAGGCAATGCAAGATAATTTAGAATCCTGTGCTACGCGCGTTTCTGATGGTTGTGTACTGAGGCGTGGAACTTAGTACTTGCTTCTAATCATCATCAATACTGGTTTTAATGATAAATATTTTTAAATTACATGATAGGTTAGCGGTTATTAATAATATATATTCTCATTATTAATTAACTGCCACTACTTTAAAGTCAACTTATATTATCAACGTCATGTTAAAAATATTTCTTGGAGTGTAGGTCAACGTATGTTATGCGAAAAAGTTAAAAAATCAATAAATATGTACAAAGTTAATCCCTGATCATGGTTTAAAATAAACAAAAACGTTGGCTATAACTTTTCTGCATAACATACGTTGACCTACACTCAGAAAAATATTTTTAACATGAATTAAACGAGGTGAAGATAAGGAAAAAAATTTAAAAAAATAATTATTTATCAACGTCTGCGCCAGATCGTGAGAAAGAACCTACACCCATTTTTTCAGATATTTTTCTGTCAACCACTGTTATTGGGCCATCCGTAATGTACATGTATTTACGAGTCCCTTTCTCGGCCTAGCAATTTCTCGGCTTCCAATATAGAGAGGGAAACCAGTCAATAACCCTCGACCGATTTCCCATCCTCCAATAATGCGTGTGCCTTCTTCTGGCGACATTGTCACGAAGATCTCATCCCTTTGTCCTTCCGAAGACGCAAGCCCTTCCCTTCACAGGACCTTTTGTCTTGTCATCCCCCTTCCCTGAACTCGACATCTTGAAAAAGGGTATCCGTCATGTCCTGCCCTTTTGATACGTACGCTTTGCGATTTTCATGTTTTTTTTTCTTACTGTAGTGGGACCATAATTTTTGATCTCCTCGAAAACTTCTCAAATCTCAATCTTCCTTCTCCTCCTCCTCTACGTTTCCTCTCTTATTCCACTGGTTCCCAGAATCCCTTGCGACACCGGAGCAGCATATATATCTCTACAGTCTCTCTCTTGAGGACTCCGCAGAGCAGCGACTCCTGAATGGTAATCAAATTACACTTTCATGGGATATTACATTCCGTCTCTTTTTGCTCGGGGAATTATTCATAAAAAAGTGTGGGAATGCAGGAATTTTTTTTAAAACCTCTTTTTCGTTTTCGGACACTTTCATTTGATGAAGGCATTTCAGCTTCTGCAAATTGGGTTTATCGAATTTGAATGGAATAGCAAGTTTTTCATGACACAAACTTAATCACTTTCATGACTGGTATTTCAAAAAATGGTTCTGTAGAAAGTGCCCTCGCTGAAGACCTCCGATGCCGTAACGTCGAAAGGGACGAACATTTAATAAGATCATGAATTTAATTTATAAAATCGTGCCCCGTATCGCTATTTTGTTTATTCAAGCGTGTGGAATACGTAATTATACTTATATCGTTAGCTTTCATCTTGCTTCATAGCTTTCATTTATCCTATTTTCTTTCTTGTTGAGGTCAGTGAAACAAATTTGGAAAATAATGAGTACAAATACGCTAATTTAGGCCAGATAATTTTAATAGGTATCATTATCCACTCGCAGGGGGATTACGCCAGTAAGATATTTACTTTTTTATTCCAATCAAAGTTACGGAAGGCGAATTAATTAAACCTTTCCACAGCCTTTACGTTTTGGTTAATACATATATCGGACGACAAGAGCATGCGCAACTTATTAATTTTCCATTAGTCAAATCACAGTTAAGTTATTTCCGCTATTATAAATAAGCAATCTCTACCTCCTTTTAAAAAAAAAACATAATGATGTAGTATTTTTGACCATACAAAATGATTTGAAAGTTTGACATAGAAAGAAAACGGCTAAACGGGGCACAAGTTAGGTATCAAGAGTAACAGACCAGTTAAATATTCGTATTTTATGTAGGCATTTTCATAAATATTTACTAACGATTTCGTGTATTTTTACGTGCTGTCAATTATCGAAACTCATGTGCGTTGGGTTTTATTATCCCGTAACTAGTATCATGACAAAATAGAATGCCCTCTTATAAGGGATTAAGAAATAAACATTATTCCTTTAATGCCTGGTCTACAAAGATATCGACCCAGGTGTCAGGAATCATTGTTTTTTTTTCAGTTGGAGGTGAAAATTGGCGTGTCATTCAATTTATTCCGAAAAACCTTGCCGTGTTCATCCCGAGTTAAAGAACTTGATTTCTGTAATTCCGCTCTCTGTTCGTGACTTCGAAGTGTTTCGCCCGAATCATTCATGGAGATATCTATGGAGGGTATTCGACCGTTTTCCACGCTGCTATTGGGTCACAGGAAAATAGAACAGGGCTTATCTTTTTCCCCGAATTGAAAATCCGTGATATCTTTGAACATTGTTTGAGTCTTTAATTCAGCATTTATGTCATTTTGATGGAAATTGATGTATTTTTCATGGTATATGAATATCGGTGGAAGTATTCTCTAGTAAGCTTTCTTCTGGACGAATGGCTTAAGGCACGCGACAGTAATTTTCGCGGATCAGATTTTCTGTAGGCAAGTCCGCTTATTTTAAATCCTCCAACAGAAAATAGATATACACAAGATTTATGTAATGTAATTCTTTCTTTGCAATGCTTCACTACTGCCTTGATTTATTGATAGGAATATCAAGTGAAGTAGGTATTTTCATTTGAAGACTGGGCTTTTAACTATGCATATCTGTATACATTAATGGGTGGTGTAAAATTTCATTTTCCAATTTCATGATAGGTAAATATTTTCATGTACCATAGGATTTAAATAATTAACTCACGCAGGCTCCAATGAATGTTAAGTAGGGCGTTCGCCATTTCGTATTATTTATAGCTTTTTACGGCGGGCATGAACCTACAGTAGTTAAGTATTTTTCATCAGTCAGTTAATGACTCGAGTTACAGTTAAATGATTTTCACTTTGAATTAATTGAACCATTATTAGCGATTAACTGATAATGAATTTCCTGAATAGCCGCGGGTGTTTATACGACTGAAATGTAGAGTTAAGCGTAGAATTTGGTCATTTTGTGAATAAATTAGTCGTATTTTCATCCGGTTTAAAGTTGATTTCGAATGTGACATGTATTTTTGCCACATTATTTAGCCAACGTTATGACGAAAGATAGCCGCCAGCTTTGGTTATTAACATGAAATTTATCACTCGTTTGTATTTAGTTATCCACAGAAAAAGTTTTTATGGAATGTATGTGACCATTCAGGGTGATCAAATGTCTAAACCTGTGTATGAAAGACACCTAGCGAACAGTTTATGAGCTTACTTGGATGACCCTTCTATTTTTACAACAGCAAAAGTATCACTTCACTTCCCCTCATTTAAATTAAGAGTTAATAATTTATCCTCTGAAATCAGTATCTACATTTGGAGGTAGAGTTAAATTGAAATGCCTTTTGAAACTACGTATCTACATTATACTCCCCAAGCCGCCTCAATAAACACATGGCGGGAGTGTTAGGGCAGCAGCCGTTAATAGTGGAAAAGAAATGTGCATATGAACTTTCACCTAGCATTTATTTAAGTCCTTTTATAATGTCCTGAGAAAAAGGTATTACCTATCCGTTAGGAAAAATATCTCTTTTAAGTTATCCTTGCCGTGCGGACCTGGAAATATGTTGGAGTTCTAATATGATGTTCTCCCTTTTGCTCTGAAAGATATCTATTTTTTATTGCTCAACCAATCTAAGCCTAGCACGTAGCCTCCGAGTCTCAAGCAGCTCCCAGCCCAATGTTTTATTATCAGTGTAACGCTTTCTGTACGCTCTTTGCAGTTTTTGACGAATCGAGCAGCTTCCCTCGTGAATTTTATTAAATTGACGGATTTGGTATCTCTGCGCCGGATCCTTTACGCTCGCTGCGAATTCAAGATGTGGTCGGACGACGGCGAAACAGATCCTCTTTTTTACTTTAAAATTCTAAAATCTTCCCACAACGCATTTGATGAATCCTAGCTTATTCAGGGCTCTGCCACAAATATATCACTTGTATGTCCGTTACGATAGATTCGAAGTTATCGCTATTCCAGGATAATTTATCAATAGATGTAACAGTCGTTATTACCATTAGATCTTGCATAGTAGAGTTATTCTTCATATTGATATACCACTAAATGCATTAATTCCTCGAGTCATGCCTGTAATTTTCTTCGAAGTTTTAATGGAAAGCAAATTTTTGGGTTCGTTCAAAAATTGATTTTAAGGAAAAATTATGACCTGAAGTCATTTTGTTCCCTTTGCTGCTCGAATGTGTTAAACTATTTAATCATTAAGATATAAAAATTTACCAATCCTTTAAGACGTATAACGTAAAAATTATTTTTCAAAGAATTAAGCTATGCTTACCAGTCTCACACAAGCCAAAAAGAAACACACTGACTTTGAATTAGAATGACTCCTCTATTGACGTAGTTTCACATAGTAAACGTAATCAGCTGCGTTCTAACGATATCAACAGTTCTTTTATATATTTTTTCCAGGCATGAATAAATAATGCTTATCACTTTCGTTTGTTTTATCTCAATTATTTAATGAAAATGAAAGTCCAATTCTATGAGTAAAGTGAATTTTTTTACGTTCTTCAATATAATTTTCCATTCTCATGAGAATACTCGCGAAACGCGACCTTCAGATGGATTTTCCCCGTGTCGTAGGGTTTTCAGGAAAATAAGAGGGAAAGAGGGGTGAGATAGGGAGGATGAAGCAGGGGTGGGAAAGAAGGGAGGTGGTTGGGAGCATAGTGGGAAGGGGGTGGTCTCTCCCGTTCCGGGCATTAATAATGAAAGTCGCGTTAGGGGGCGCAGGAGGGTGGGGAAGAGAATTTGGGACATTAGAAAAGTGTCAAGAATGTGAAATTAAAACTTCGCGAGAATCTCAGATTGAAGCTTAGCATTGAGAATGAATTTTGCATGCGAGTGGGGAGAAGTGGGGCTTTTGTGTGAGTGACGAGGTGGTGCTTGTTCCGGGACATTGAAGGAGGGAAGGACGAAGGCTGAGACGCCTATTGCTCCCGACTTTCTTCCGTGGGGTAGAGCTGAAGGTGCGCGTTTAGAGGCTTCGCTTAAGGGACCTCCAGAGCCTTCTTGAATGTATCTGCAGCACTGTGGTGCGCTCTATAGTTTATAACCATACCTTTTTTGCAAGGATGGCAATTGAAACGAAACGAAATATTTTCGTTTCGACCTGGAGGGAAACGAAAATACGAGGCCTAGTTTTTCTTTCGGGGTAAATTGTAATGCTGGATGATGTTTAAACATTTTCGTTAACTTACATAATATTCGTTCTAAAAATATGCAAAAGCCATGTTATCAATCTACATTGATCTATGCAACTTATTGTGGAAGATACTGTAGACATTGTAGTTTAGTACTTTGTAGTACAACCAACGTTTTTCGTTTTGGTCGTAATGATTGCCATAAAGTATGTCACAATTTGAGTAACAATTCATATCGAGACTCAGATATGGAAAGAGCAATTTACTTTCTTCCTTTTAGTCAGCGAGAAAAATGTTGTTTTTAATTTTTTTAATTTATAATAATATTTTACATTGTCCCTATAATAAAGAAAATATAAGTGATGCATATTGTTTTAAAGGTTGTTGAAATTTGTGCTAAGCATATAAGTATCTTCTAACACTGTTAGCGAAAAAGGAAGCTATATATTTATCTGTGAAGAACCTTCCTTAGTGCGTTCATTTGTGCTCAGCGTAGTCTCCATTTCTTCTATCTCATGGATGGATGAGAAATTCTCCTTCTGAAGGTTAAAAGATTTTTGTTTGTACCGTCAAGTAGCAGTTTGTGTATTTGTGTGTGAGAAGGCTGTAGTTATCATTGCAAAAACTTTTCCATATTATAAATAGAACTAGATATTTCTGCTGTACCTTTATTTTTTTTACTTGATCGTATCTATTCTCTTATTTTAAAAGTGTGTCCAATTAATTTTTCTCGTGTACTAGAAATTGTAAATGCCATCGCACTGGAATGACCATATTTATCTGGAGACAGTTATATTTTTGTACAATGTCTCTGGATAAAAGAATGTATGAATAACTTCAGGCCTTCCCTCGATATATTTTGACATAAAAGTTAATATTAGTGTCCATAATCTACTATCTTATATTTCAATGCGTCTAACTTCCTCTAAATCACGCCTGAATCAGTTAAATTTACTCGATATGTTTTGCTGAATGTTTTTGTAAAGGTCGTTATAATTAGGGCTGGAAATAGAATTTATTCTACGATACATCATTGCACTGAAGGCGCGTACATGTGTACTGTGCCGGTGATTACTTTCTCACCGCAATCACTCAGATTTCAAGGAACAATCAAAATTACGTGGCGCATATCGATGGCTAAGTTCTAACAACACGTGTCTCAAAAATAGCAACTTTTCAGGTGAGCAAAGAAACGATTAATTTTATGTACCTGTACTCGAATCGAAGGCCAAAAGTTCATAAAACTTAAAAAAGCATTCACTTAAAAGCAAAGAGTTGTTTTCTGCTTTTATTTCATTTTTTAATGTTATTACACTTCGTTTAAGATACCTGTCTCAAACCGGCTGAATTTGAGATACGTGTTGTTAGAACTTAACCATCGATATCTACTATTGTTTGTATTGTTGTTTGCGTGAAAATGAAGCTTAAGCGAAACATGCAGCTCTATATTTTACCTCTAAAGAAGGTTCAATGGTTTGCTCATTTGTACTGGGCGTTGTCTCGGTTTCTTCTATCTCAGGGAGGGTGGAGTTTTCCTCGAGGGGGAAAGATTTTCGTTAGTGCCGTCGGAGTAGCAGTGTATGTGTATGCCTGATAAGACTGTAGGTATCAAGATGGGGCGTGTTGGAATTAAAGGAAGTCTTGAGATCAGTGGAATGGAAGGTGTAAGGGGAAGGGACTTCAAGGCAGGACTGCGGTGTTTCCTCCCTCCGTCTTAAATGAGACGATTAATATAGATGCGCTGGGGCTCTTGGTGCACTGGGGATGAAGATCCTTTGTCGGCGAGTTGAGCGCCGGAGTAAAGGCGATTGCATATTGCAAGGCGAAAGAGCAGACAATGGGATGCTGGCATTGAACGCAGCCTCTGGAGCGCCCTCTCGGATTAGTGCTGGGAGGTAATTTTTTGTGGTAAATTCAGAAAGTAAAGCGAGGAATGGGTCATCACGCGATGAAACGTGAGTTTTTTTATTAATGGGACTAAACTATTGTGAATATTTTAGTGATCAGAGAAATTTTCATTTCGTGGTTTATTCTGATGGTTTTTGCGAATTCAATTTTGGGTGGTTTATTGGTTAAGAAGGATTTGGTGCTTTCCCGGCGAATGCTGTTGATAAAGTCTTCACGGGAAATCAGCCGGGTAAGGATAGACATTGCTGCCAACGATTCAATGGACTTCTCTGCCATCGTCTTCAGGGCGAAATGCACTGGCACCGAAAATTTCTCGTGAAGACTTTATCAACTGTTTATTGATTAGTTTTGTGGATTAATGTTGATAACTCGCGTTTTAATTGTTAAGCAAGATAGGTGAAAAATAGTTGGAAAAACATAGAAATTTAAAAAAATGGTGATACGTTATTATTATCGACTAGGAAACGTAGTAACCAAACAAAGATGATTACTTGGAGTTTATCTTGAAAAAAATACTTTTTTTTTCTTCAAAAACGTGTTTACAGTTACCTAAATATTTAATTATGTCTTATATTAATAGTGTTGCATTTTATGTAAAAACAGAAAATTCTTACTTGCTTGGCTTGAGTCAATGAACCCATCTTCTGATTGAGATCAGGACGTACCGTTTAACACGTGGAAATGGATGTTAGCCTTATAATGAAGGCCGTGGAATGGCAAGGAATGATAGTTATGCGCAACAGCGTATTTCAGGCCAATTCTACCCTATGGATCAGACGCTACCTCACAAGTACTCTGTAATGACCGTAAATTGCCCGAAGCTCGTCCTCAGTTTTCTACTTTTCCTTAAAAAATAACAAAAGAACTTTAAAATGAGTCATTACTGTCTTAAGAGCTATTCTTTTACTTCTTTATGTATGAATTAGTGATCCACCTTATCATGACTCGGCATGGTATAGTATTAGGAATATTTTACGAAAATATTTTGAAATAGCATTGAATTTTTGCTCAAAGTTCGAAAAAATATTTCGACACTGAGTTTTAGAAAAAAAAATAATTTTACCATCTGTTTTGGGTAAAATATAAAAATTAATTCTTGCATTGGAAAAAAGACAAATGAGAATCATTTATCAAACTGATGAAAACATTCCTGACAAATTGGAAAGAGCTCTTATTAAGAATATTATTGTGTGGGCTTGGTCAAACAATCCATCTTCCGGATGAGACATGATAATGATGAAGTTCATTCGTTGGAAAATGTTTAGAAAACTTCAAGTGGACATCAGCGACCTCTGATACACTCTGTTTGGTAAAAGGATTAGTTTTCCTTGGATTCTTACAATCTTCCCTTCCATCTTATTCGAGGAAAACTAGAAGGAAAGACCAGGATAGAGCAGTATAGAACCTTGTATCGTGTATGGCCTGAAAAAGTTTTCCCGGGTACTTTCCAAGGACATTTCAGCCCTTGCACTCTTTCGAAAATGACGTAGACATTCCTCCCGTTGCAGTGCAAGGACCTTTCCTCTAGCACGTTGATCTCCGTAGAGAATAGTTTCGCAGCCATTACTCTGACCAAAGAGATGCGATACACGGCAGTGGTGAGTTGGCACTGCACTTCGTGATGGACCAGAAGGGTTGGAGGGCCAAATCCACGGTTTAAAAGGTTGCCAAAGGAGCAAACTTTTGATTGGTAATGCTTTCTACCTCCAAGGCCGGGTCGGGGGAGGTTAAGAAGTAACCGACCAATTATTCTGAAGACTCAAAGTCAGTGCTTCTCCTACCATCCCACACCGAAGAGAGGCGACGGTCACAAATAATGAGTCCGAGAAGAGAAGAGAGAAAAAGAAATTCTCTAGATTCGCACACAATCGCAAACCTTCACGACATTGCTCGCCCTTCGCAGTCTCCTTCTAAACTCCCAAGAGTATCCACATAGACTCTTACACACCCACACACAAAACTATCTCCGAGAATGGTCCCTCAAGAACTTACTCTTCTCCCGTCAATTTTTTTCCGGAGTAAAGCGGAGAAAAACTAAGGGTATATATCATATTCAGAAGAACTTACGGAGAAAGATAACCGCTTCTTTTTATTCTCTCCCTCCCAACCTCACATGACGCCCGAAAGCATTGAATAAGAGAGGTAACTGGGCATTAAAAACATCAAGCAAAAAATTAAGGCTCCCAGGAACTTGATGTTTTTTTACTACGCTTCATAGATAGCTCTATCCCTCTAACTTATTCAAGTGGGCGGAAAACCAAAAAATGAGCAAAATAAATTCTTCCCAATTATTCAAGAAAAATATCTCTCTTTTTTTTCGGTCGGGAATCATTCATATTCCATCTTTAAGTTTCTCCCTTTTGAGAAAAATACTCCTCATCCGTTAGTTTGAAAAATAATTCCTTTTCGGGGCTACCAAACAAATTTATCACTGAAATGGATATGAGACCTGAAAGTCTCATCATACCAGAAGGAAGACTATAGGGCGAGAAATAACCATGATTTAGGACTATAGAAAGTGATTTCTGTGGATCATAAAATTTCATCTTGCAATTTGATTACCTATTCTAAAAGAAAGATTTGTCATTGGTAGAAATATTAGATCCTATCTTTTACGTGGGGAGTATTTTTATTTTTTTTTGATAGTAACAAGTAAAACGCTCAGATCACATAAAATTTAAAATAATAAAAAGCAGCAGTGATGGGTGGAGAAATGATAGTAGGAAGAAAATAAATGATATATAGTTGATATTAGGAAGGATGCATTATAAAAGAAATACCTCATGACGAATAACTATCCATTATAAAATCGTTATATGTCATAAAGTAACTTTTTAAAGCGGTTAACTGGTTTAGGGCAAGTTAATACGCATCATTTTTTGTTAATCGTGGCTGTAATTAGCCCAAAATTGTTTTTTTTCTGTGTAAAATATCGCATTACATGGTTTTCCTTGCAATGATAAAGTCTGCTTGAGTGGGTTCAAACATATCCTGTGGCTAGAGTTCGTAGGATATGGTCATCTTTATCTGAAAATTATTTTACGGAGGAGTATGCTCTCAGTTGCATGCATAATAAGAGAGCTAAGAAGAAATTAGGAGTATTCTATTATATTAAGTAAAGATTACTTTAAAATTTCGTGAGTTATTCTATATTAATTTTGGTTTATATTTTAGTGGCTCAGTCCAATTGGCTGGAATTTTTTTTGCCATTGTTATCTCTAAGTAATCGTTATAAATTAACGGAGTCGTCATAAAGTCAAGAAAACCCACCGCACCGATGAATGCAGCGTATCTTGAAAAAGTTCCTAATATCTGCGATTCTGAGATATTCGTGGAGGTAACTGTACTGCATCGAAGTCCTTTGTAGTTACTCAGTGCCACGACGTAACTGGATAAGGACATGCCGATTATTAGTCGTAGATTTCCATGCTTCGAGTGATTTTTTCCTATTCATAGCCGCGTTGTATCCATAGCCTTCCATTGTAATGTAAGCGCGCAGAATGCTCCAAAACGTTCTTTTGCACGTGACGTCATTCCAGAAATCGGGGTCAATGGTGAGGTACTTAGAAGCTCTTGTTGTACTTATGGATTTAAAAGGATATTTACATTTTTGGTACCCTTAACAAAAACATTAAATGGATCGAACTTACCTCATGTATAAATTCATCCCAGGAAAAGACTAGGTCGCTTTTGCTACATGATGTTTTCTATTTCGGAAACAAACGCTTTGCTGCAAAAAGAGTTTCCGGGCTCTCCACCGGGTAATTGGCCACATGTCTCCCTCTATTCTTTTCTGAAAATTGCCAACTTTATCCTCGTGCAGTGATTTCATGAATAGCTTTATCGATAAAACTATTATACCAACTTAATTGACGCTTTTTTCTTTTATTTGAAGGTTTTTTCAAGATTTTGTTTCATCAATAATCATATGTATATATAACAAAATGGTGGAGCCTGTTTTCAGCCCTTTTTTTTGCATAAACGTAGAGAAAAAGTAGACATTACCCCGGACTTCCCCCAAAAAGACTGATACCACGTCGTTTTATGAAGCTTCTACATTGTGGATCTAAAGTAAAACCTTGCACCAACTTGCAACCCCGAATTTAAAATCGTTTATTTTTTAAATCGTTTAAAGAAAAATCGAGGGTGGTCGTTTTTCGCTAAATTTGTTCAACTTTGACCTCACATATATTGTCAACGTGAAAACCCAGGAAATAAAGAATCTGGAAAGTTATGCACAATTTATTTGAGAATATGAATGCGATGTTCCAACTTCCTAGCTCAAAAGAATCGATTTTGAGGTTTTGGCCAGCTTTTTTCGATTCTAGCCCACTGTGCGACGTTTCGAAGAAGGATTAGGGGATCGTCTAAATTCCATCTCTGTAGGTGGTACGGTACACCCCGACTTTTGGGTCAGGTGTAATCTGATTGCATCTGGCTTGCTTTGTTTTTCTTGCCTTGAGAGACAGCATTCAGAGTATCACCTTAGGATGAAGAACTAGTCGTTCTTCGAAACGTCGGCAGACATGCACGGCGGGGAATCCGAGGATATTTTCTGCACCTGATACGCCAGGATAATCTAGGGTCATAAAGCGTAGTTGTTTCTGGGATCAAGGCGTTGCCAGACCTTAATAACTGGGTTGTTTTGAATTGTATGACCGATTAAGTTTGACTAATCCTTTCTATATTCAGCTGAATAATATAACTTGATGCAACATTGGTTAAAGCCTAATAATGTGTTTAATTAATGAATGCCTTTGGCGTGATCTATATGTCATATCTATTTAATTTTTAGATGCGTTATCTTAATTGCCCGAAAAAAATTATTATCATAATCTATTTTGCGGATAGCACACGATTTTTAGTTATGACGCCAGTATGTATTAGTTAAAGTTTTGCAGTGTTTTGAAATATTCTGTTATTTTCTTTCCATAGACGAAATCTATCGCATGTCTTGAACTAACTCGGTAGAAGTAGAGAAAAACATTAAATACCCTAATAAAATCCAAATTTAAGGTATTTAATCGTACTTACCAACCATTACGTGGATTACTAAGTGGGGTCGCAATGTTTTCTTTTATATCTTCAGTCAACATTTTTTCTCAGAAAGTAGAAAAATTCCATTTCGCTGTTGAAATTTGAAATAAAACTAAGTAATGGACTATTTTACTGATGTTGTATTCCTCTTACTTATCCTTCACAATGGGTGAAATAATCTGCAACGGTCGAGATTTGCTGAAGCTGTACTCGCGTATTTTCATCAATGTGTATTACCCGAAATATCTTGAAATCATTGAAATAGCAGGCAGCGTTTCCATACCCTGGTAAAATGAATATTTGTACTATTTTTTTCACATCGGTCGTACATACCTGGTAGCTAACTACGTGGAGATAGAACTCCGTGAGATAGAGCGAGGAAGTGCTGAATTCCGAGACGTGGAGGAAGTAATGTCTGCTTGGAGGGGGATGGGGATGCTATGGGAAGGGGTTGGGGGCAATAGAATAAAATGGCGAAGTCTGCTGCTTCAACCCCCTTCCACTATCCTATATTCGCATCCGTAGCCCCCCCCCCCCCCACTCCCTCCCCCTTCCTTGCCGTCAAATGCCTCGAGAGTGCAGAACCTTCCTTATCGCAGCAGTCTTGCCTTTTGACCCTCGCTCGCGGTGGTAGTATTCAATCTTCGGAAATAGGCCCCCGTTCGGCACTTGCCGCTGCTAACTTTTCCGTTTCGTCGTGTTGCTTTCTTGTTCGCTTCAACAGCCTTATCCAGCCCCCATCCCTTGCCTCTAGTCTCCATTACCCGTCTCCTTGGTTATTCCTCTCCCATCCTCCGAATGCCATCCGTGAGAAAATTCATTCTTTTCATTAACCCTGCTACGTTCCTCCCATGTTCGATTGTAATAATTTATGTATTTCAGTTTTTCAATAATAATATATGCACTTAAATTATATAAAATCATATAAATAATTCAACTATAATATCATCGTCCCGTGTTCAGCTTTGTTAGTTTATTTATTTCGATAGTAGTACTAAATAAATATTTTTATTTATGTATGATGCTCAAACAATGGCATGATCAAATACATATTTTTATTTATATTTTATGTTGATAAGTTATCATATAAAATGAATTAACGGCTGATTTTTCCTCAAAAATTATAGTATTATCCATGGCTGAGAATTTATATGGAGAAACTGTGACAAATACAGGCTTTGAGCCTTTCATGATGAATCGTTCATTAATTTTTATTTGATACCTACTAGGAGGTAATATACCTGTATGAAAGAAATGTGCAGATTGTGTGTGTGTGTTTATAGTGTACTTAACCCACTCTTTTATTTGAAACTACTTTTTTCCTTTTTGGATCTTGGTCAGGGTATAATCATCTAGTTTAGAATGAAACCAACGTGTCCGCCAACCAAGCATTGCTTTTTATAATAAAAAAATGAATTTCTGTGAAAAAATTATTGTTTGGGCATATCCTCAGGGATTAAAAAATAAAGTTGAAAATTGGAGGTAATTAATTGTGGTTAAAGGTCTTCGTTAAAAAAAGGTACAGGCTAAATATAATATGTACTCGAAAATGGTAACGCAAAGAAATCAGCAGCGTTATTTTGATGCAAGATATTTGGGTGTAAGTCATTCCGCATTTATTTTGCATTGAAAGAACTACTATTTTAGTATTCCATCTTTGCCCTTGGGTGGAAAATCAGAGGGCTATTCAGAATGTATTTTCAGAAAAGCGTCGTAAGAGACGTGGTCACAATTTGTATTTGCATGCCGCAGTGCTTACTGTTGCATTTCAATATATTTCCTTACCCCTTCCTTTCCCGCCATGTCCCAACTTTATAAGATGTAGTATAGATTCTTCAGACATAGTATACGCTTGATATACTCATGTAACGAAGATACTGTTATGGAAGTATGATTCTAATAGTATGCAAATTTCAAATAAAGTAAGTTAAGGCGGTAGCTTCACAATTGCGCTAATGATAACAAATACTTTTCTCATCTTTTTTTGCCATCAATGAAGCTGGTGGAAAAGAAAATAGGAGGATAGAGATTGTGACTGATCCAATACTTTTATTTGTATGTTAACCAGTTAACTCCTAGCGGTATCATATGATACCAAATGTTAGTGAAAAAGTAAATGTTAACTTTTTTGTTATTTATCGTAATGCAATTGGATTTTTAAGAATTTTAAATTGATGGGCATGTTATTATTGAAATTTTTCGAAATGTTTGCCTTTTAAAAATCTAAATCTGACGCATTTGCAGCCACTTGAAAATCGACAATTTTCAATTGACCCAAAAAAAACGAAATATTTAGTGCAAACTCTACGGTTTTCTTTACTTACGCCTGATATACTCATGTAACGAAGATAATGTTATTGAAGTACGATTATAATAGCATGCAAATTTCAAATAAAGTATGGCTTATTGATGTGGGCACAATATTTGGGAAGTTATGATGTTAAGCATTTTGGTGGTACTGTATGATACCGGTATGCGCATGATTATGTTTTAAGAGCTATTTGAGCCAACGTTAGGGCTATTTTCATGCAGCCAACTCGATTTGACTTTTTATTTTCCATCCATAGGCCTGTAATAAAAAATAAAGCCTGGTGACAAGCCCAAGATTTTGAGATAGCGAAAAGTATGCTCCATGTAATATTTCGCCCTGAGCTCCTCGATATTCACAATTTACGATATCAACTATTTAAAAAAGACTTTAAGCGCTTAGTGAATACATGAAATAACAACTTTGCCGCTGATTATAAAATTACCTTTCCAGTCACACCCGAGTACCCGCGCGTATTTGCCTAGCTTAGGAAATTCAAATCGCAATTATTTTATAATAGGGAAATTCCATTTGTGACGGAATTACCTTTAGAGAAAATTATGCAATAGGATATTTCGATTGAACTGTAAAATACAAAAAATTTTAACTGTGCATGATCAAAAAAACGTTTATGAAGGTGATTTTCATGTACAGAAACAAAATTAACTATCGAAATACCTTATAAATAAGCCCATAATTAACATGTGACGGAAATACTGCCAGGTTGACCTCCTAAGTGTAATGATTTTCGACATCTTCAAAACTCTGTGAATCGAAGTATAGTTTGAAAACTTTTAGCAAGGCTGTGAATAATATTTCAAACATTGATTTGAAATATGAAATTTTGATGTGAAATATGATCATGTTCTTTCCCAGCGTATGATGCTGGGGAAGTCCTCTCGAGTTTTCCACAGGGTGAGATGATTGTAGGCCGACGTTTCGATGGCTACGTCTACCCTGAAGAAGATGGCAGAGGCAGCCATCGAAACTTCGGCCTACCATTAACTAACCCGGTTGAAAACCCGAAAATGCATCACAATCAATATCAGAATAGTTTCTGCCTTTTTTATGCGTCATGCTACATTCTTATATGTCACATTATGCCTCCTAAAAATGGAAAAGTCTATTTTTCCCTATTCCTCCCGTCTTCTACTTTTCCCTTTGGGATGGGAAACGATTTTGAATAGTTCAAGTCTTTTTACGTCTGTTATTTTTTTTCACTCCTCAGCTTCCTGGTTCTCCTTCCCTTCAGCGTCATCCAACTCGTTCCTTTTCACAGAAAAGCACGTCTCACTTTTTCTTTTTATATATATAAATCTTACGGTAAAGGCTGACGTTGCAACTTTTTAAAGAGACGGAAACACAAAGGCATGTTCTGGATGTATTCTTTTCACTTGCTAACTTTTTGGTCATGAGGGGTTCATTTTTCCTTTTTCTATTTCTTTTTTCTTTTGGGAGAGCGTCGGGAAGTCTTTATTTTTTGGTGCAGGGGGGACACTACTCGTTCCTTCAGAAGGTGGGAATTTTATCGTTAAGATAGAAATACATATATATAGAAACGTACCTATATAGTGTTTGTACGTGCACCTCGGAACTTTCCAGATATTTACGGCACCTCCTATGTGTTCTCATGGAGACATTCCTGCTCACGTTGGTGCGTGTAGATCTTTATGCAGATGGAAAGGAACAAGTGAAATAAATAAAAGAATGCCGACTTTACTACGTCGCTTCAAGCTTTCCTTGCTGAGAAAACGTGTTCATAGAGAAAAAAAACTTTTCGTCCTAATTTAGGGTATGTCTCTTTGAGGTGATCCTTTGTTAGGTGTTATTCTCAGCTTGCAATCCGAGTTTAAGTTGCCTGCATCCTTATTTATTCGTGTCCTTTGCTTAGGTCAGTGAAAGATTAGAAGAAAGAAAAGAGTTCAAAGATTAAAGAGATTAAACTCATTCACTCTCCTGAATGGAAGGCTATTTATGAGACGCTATCAGCGTTGTTCTTTTTAAAACTTTGTGTTATCTGTAAAAAAAATATTCTCATCCGCCCGAATCTCAGCTCCTTTAGTTTTATTGTTCTGGGAATCATTGGTTATTAGATATCATACTATCTCCTGATAAAGTTTAATTGATTGGATTGACTTTATCTTTGAGAGCTTGACAAATACACCCGTTGAAAAACAACCGTTAAATTTTTATTATTTTTATTTAATAAGCAGTAATATATTTATTTAATAAGTAGTAAAATAACCCTATATTACTTTATTTATTTCAAGTACACACTGCGAATTTACTTCTAGAATTAGTGGGTGTTACAAAAAATAGTTTTATATTCCTACAAATACTTCATAAATATCATCAACTTAATCAAAATATAAAACTCAATTTAAAAAAGTTATGGTCAAAATTTTAACTAAAAGCTGTATTATTACATGAAATATGAACAGGAACATTTTGATAATATGTCTCTTTCAGTAACATCTGTGAAGCCTACGATATTTCTTCTGCAATTCTACACATTATTGTTGAAATGACACATTGCAATATTTCCACTTATAGATTTATTTTACACTACGCGTTTCGTCGTTACAACGACATTTTCAAGTATGAATGTCGTTGTAACGACGAAACGCGTAGTGTAAAATAAATCTATAAGTGGAAATATTGCAATGTGTTATTTCAACAATATTACGAACTTCCACCACATCGTGCCTAACATCATACAAGATCTACACATTATGTTGACTCAGTATGTTTTTCTAGTTTACCGCATTTATGCTACGTTCTAGCTATCACAGCGCCATGTATCAATTGGCTAAATTGAAAAATATTTCTCTCGTAGCTTGAATTCCTTATTTACATTCGACGGTATTTTAGCGTATGCGTGCTGACTTTAATTAAGAGTGGGAAATACATTTTGGACGCGGAAAGCGAGAGATAATTGTCTGACGGCCGTATAAGGACTTTTCAAATAAACCGAGAGGTAATTGAGTCATCACGAAGACCTGTGTACGTTTTTTTTCCGTCTCTGCAATTACTCTAAGAACCCTCCCTCATTTCTCATACAATTTTTTTAGGGTCGTCTTCTCTCATCCTCCTTACCGCTTTGTTTTCGAAGAAAGGTCGCAACTCTAACAATCGCAATTGTAAAGAAGCTCATTCAGAGATCATCTTTTGTAATATCAATCTGTAATGATTGTCCTTCAATTCCTTATGTTGAGGTTTAATACACTGCTCTCAGTTTTGACTGTAGAACGCAAGTGAAAAGAAAAACGTAGTCGGCAATACATACGTATATGTCGTAATCAATATCGTATTTAACGTCAAGTATTTATCTCAAGTACACGTTGTAAATTAAAGTTCCCAAAACTTATGGACGTTACGAAAAAAGCAGCTGTTTTATTTGCCTGCAAATCTTTCCCAAAATCATCAGCTGATGCAAGAAAATGAAATTTAGTCATAAAAAAAATATGGTCGAAATTTTATCTCAAATATTTTTTAACATATGAAACATGAACATTATTTGTGATATTGAAAATTTTGGTGATAGGTCGTGTTATGTTGTAATTTATGAGTCTCTATCGGGTGCTATTTTATAAGATATATATTGTAGGCATAGGTCATCGAAATATATGAATCAATATCGTAAATAATCCCTAGAAATGAAAATCAAATAGATCGACCGAGTGAACACTGAGAAAGTCCTCAGAAAGTTGGCGAGGAGCCTTTTATGTAAAAATCCAAAGAAGGATACAAAAGAACTTATTGGAGATTAAGAAGTGATGGCCCATTGAACAAATTCGTCGAGGATCAAGTGGATGGCAAGAATGGTAAAGGATCATTTTGTATAAGGTGTCTAGAATAAAATATATATTATTTTATTATTATTACATATTGCTGAAAGTAGACTATTGCCTGGTGGCTTTAGATGTAAACACATGAATAACAAGTTCTAATACAAAGTTTAGAAATAGAAAAGAAACCCATGGTAAAAAATAATACATTCATTCTTATCTCATGCTACTAAGAATTTAACATTTTCCCAATAAACCAATTTCAAACAATCCATTATAGAGATTAATTCTAATATAATGCAACTAACAAATGAAAATTGACCCATTTAACCCAATTTCACGCTCTACCTTTTAAACCACTATGCAATTAACAAATAGGTGATGAGAACTTCTTCCTAAAAAATTTCGCATTTGCAGGGAAGATCTTAAAAATTACTTCAGGTATATCGTTCCACTCCTTTATTCCTCTATGTAGGAGGGATTTTTTCAAAATGTCTGTTTTCTGTTTTTTTAACTTAATTTTGAATGTATGATCTTTCCTTCCAACGTAGCAGGGTGAGTCCAGCTTCAGACCAATTTCTTTCCAACACCGCTCATTTGTAAAGGCTTTGTACACCCCGCATAGCCTATTTATGGTTCTTCTCACTTTTAGGGGTTTCCATCATAAGCTCCGTAGCATAGCTGATACACTTTCCCCCTTCTATGTTTCCCTAGAGTATACCTGGCTGCCTTCCGCTGAACGATTTTAATCTTTAAAGATTCATTTTTTCAGTAGGGATCCCACACCGAAGTTGCATTTCCAAGTACAGGTCGAACCATGGCCATGTAGGCCATTTCTTTGGTTTCTTTTTAGCTCTCTTTTATATTTCGCATGACCCAGTGCACAGAGTTTTAAATGATTTACCTACCACTTGATCAATATGCATTCTCCACTCAAGATTAGATGTGATATTAACCCCCAAGTATTTTAAGTCGCTAACTTTGGAAATATTTTCTCCGAGAAAGCTGTATGACCGATATACAGTATTATTATATTACTCCTTTCTGGTGTATTCGAAGTGCGCGGTAATGGTCTTTAAAGTTGCACCCAGTAAGGTTATGCCTTATTTTGTGCCTCCTTTAGGTGGAAATGTTGTTTGGGTGGTCGGGTTGAAGTTTAGCGACTGCATTGCCTATGTGGAGATTTAAGTTACATTGTCTAATTTCTATATTTCCTTTGATCTAGTTTTAGTTGAAAATATATTTTTGGATGTTTTATACTTGATGGAGTTACTAAAAAACTACAAAACTTAAGATAAATTTTAATTTTGGATTTTTTGAAATTGAAAACATACCATATTATATTATAGAATGAAAGTAATGAATTTTTGCTAGAAAAGTATTGTACTTATTTCAAGGACTACAAGTAACTCACCGTGAAGTAACCAATGAGTGCTATTACTAAGGTTTCTCTTTACTTCGGTCAATCGAAAAAAAATCATACAATTTCTGATATAGAAGTGCAACCAGTTCAACTTCACTTGCAATCCGTTAACGTGAATGCATTCAACCTCCCAAAGAATGTTGTTGAATAAGTTGTTGCATCCAGCTAGTGACCATGCCTTATTTTGTGCTTCCTTTAGCTGGAAATGTTGTTTTGGAGATCGGGGTGGAAGTTTAGGGGCTGCATTGCCTTTCAGACCGACTGCCCACACAAATATCTCGAGACACACTTCCCAGCCAGACCTTTACTCCTTTCTTTCCTCGAAATATTTCTCCTCGCGAAACTACCCCCACGTCTCCCACATCCCTTTTCACTCCAGTTTGGCCAACTATACGGTTATATCGTCCGCACGAAGTCTAACTTTCTTTGAGTTTGCGTTGCCGTATCAGGGAAGGAGCAGAAAACTGCAAAACATCCAACCAAGGGTACACATCCTGTCGTTTCAGATTATATTTTTTATCCATGTGTAGATTTAAGTTACATCGTCTAATTTTATGTCTTTCTTTTGCACTAATCTTGGTTGAAAATATCTCATCTGAATATTAGTTATTGATAGGCTACATGGAAGTAATAAAACAGCTATGAAACTTAAGATAAAACTGAATTTAGTATTTTTGAAACTGAAATCAAAGCAAAAGATTTTTTATCAAGTATAGGTATTATTGAGTGGGGAAGTATTGCACTTATTTCAAGGAGAATCGGGACCTCACTATGAAGTAATCTTGGGTGTATTGCAAGTTTTTTTCCTTATTTGAATGAAATTAAATAATCATGCAATATCGATATCGAAGTGGAGTTTGTTCAACACCACGTGCAATCCGTTTACGTGAAAGTATTCCAAACTCCCAGAGAATAGTTTCGACAGGGTACCAAGATGTTTCTTTGTCTATCTTTAAATCTATATTCCAAATTCATAAGGAAGACGTATATTGTGCTCCTGGAAATGCCATTATTCAAAAGCCCTACATTGGTAACATATAAATATATGATCATGAATTTGCTCAAAGAATGTTGCTACCATGGCTCAAATATTTTAAATTTGAATTAAGACGAGCATTAAGCTTATCTTTGGGATTTATTTTACTTAAAACAACCCCTTGAGCAAGATTGTAATGAATTGCGATTTTTAATGAAAACAATTGAAGCGTTTATGGGAAAGTTAGTGAGTCAGAGAAAATCGAAATTTCTTTTATTCATGGAAAAGGTAGTACATACACAAGCGAATGGCCTGGACAAGGTAGAAAGTCAATTGGTACAATATGCAATTGGTACAATAAAGTTACTGCGATCTTCCTTGCATCCGTAAAAATGCCTGTATGAAAAAAAACATGAATTCACCTCTGGAGAACGACTTCTGAATGTTGGCACCCTTGTATCTTCCCCCGCTCCTATTTCTTTAGGCTCTTCATAGCTTCCCTTTAGTCCACCCGCCCACTACCAACTCCTGAAAGATATAACTTGCTGAAAATGATTCCTTTTATTGCTCCTCGACTGCCGCGCTCATATTTGAAACCCTTTCGCCTTATAACTTTCTAGACAGCGTACTTGAGGAATTCCCACGCCCTCTTTTCCTCTATATCCTCCCTCATCCCAAACAGCCTACTTTCGCTCCTCCCCTTTACCGATGTCTTTGAAACCACCTCCGTTTTCTTTAACGCTTAAAAGGTCAATGGTTCAAACTTTAAGGTGAGAATATTCTTTCATATTTAAACATAATTTATAACAAGTAATTATAATATAAAGGACAGTAAGTATTCGCTTAGTAGTAGTATAAGTATAGTCAGTGGCGGATCCAGGATGGGGACAAGGGGGTGGTACCCTCCCAGTAGTACTGGGGGTCCGAATAAAATTAACATTCTATCTAGAGTAAATTGGACACCAAAGGGGGGGCTGTAGCCCCTTTACCCCTCTCGTTAGATCCGCCGCTGAGTATAGTATATAGTCATATGTTCAAATGTTAGGTGAAAATATTCTTTCAGATTTCAACAAGGTAATTATAATATAGAGGACAGTATGTTATGAAAAAATATGATTAAATAATGCCAATTATCTCCTGAAATACAATGTCCATTTTGACTTAATAATTAAATTGCATAGGCGTAAAATAAATTTAAAAATGACTCCATAATGTACATTAAACAGGATGGTATGAGTTTCCGATGGTCCATTAACAATAACTTACGTGAACAAAAAATTTCAATGATTCACGAGGTAGTGATCTGCTCGCAACCATGTTGGAATTCCAGAAGTATCAACGTAAATCGGGTAAATTCCAATAGCTGGCGGTATTTTAAATTCCTTTATAACACGTGTTTCTTCGGAATTCATCGCCAAAAGTGCAAAGAAATACGTGGAGACGTCATATACACTCCAGGTTGAATGGTGTATTACACATGATACGTTGGCCATTAAAGGGTCATTTTTCTTCAATCCGGTATCTTATTTCCCTCGTTATCGTTGTAGTGAACCCCGACTAGAATCTATAAATAAAATAAATTTTTTCGCTTACGCTTCTACTCCGCGTTATCCCAGTGAAAAGTTTA
Organism: Ischnura elegans; assembly: GCF_921293095.1. NCBI lineage: Eukaryota > Metazoa > Arthropoda > Insecta > Odonata > Coenagrionidae > Ischnura > Ischnura elegans. The sequence continues at coordinate 53,003,640 of NC_060254.1, read as the reverse complement.
TTATCCGAAATAGTTCATGCCTTAACCATTACATTACATCTTAAAACATACAAAGACTGATGATAGATATCATCTGTTATTAACAGTTTCGATCACTATCTAATGTTTGTTTTATCAGCTATCTATCAAAATCTTTAAAGCTATAAAAATAATTTGAATCCACATTACAAATGTAGTTAGTAGCAGTAACCATGAAAGTATGTAGTATTTAGTAGCATTTAAGTGAAAAGTATTTTTAATTAGTTCATAGGTGTATAAAAGGAATATTAACCTTTCTCCACACAATCCGTATTATAGCAGAAGGTATCTTATTACTATCCTTAATGTTGGTATATACTTTCAGAAGTACAATAAAAATGTTTGTCGTACCGCATGCTTTCTTTCCGGGAAATTTTGGTATAAATGTGAGGAATACTCCTGAAATATGTCATCACCCGCAATAGGCTTTCTAATTACTGTATGATTGCTCGAAATCCTTGTACCTATCGGTCAGCATATCTGATTACACTACCCATTCGTTGACTTTGTAGATGATTTAAAGTACATGAAAAAATAACTATCCTTACTTGTCATAAGTAGAGGCTATAATGAAGTACAGTAAATCAACTTTTTTTTTGATTTTTGTCTAATGACAGTTACTATTTACGCCCTCTTACAAATACCAAATTGACATGAAAAGACGAAATATAATAGGAAATATTTCATTTTCGAATAAAATATGACTTTTAACCACGTTTACCTCATTAAGCATGCATACTATAAGAGGACAGAAAAAAATTGATTGACATGCATGTGTAATATATTTTTATTCATTAGTACTCAAATACTTTTATTAGTATTTTTAGCTATTTATTTCGTTAAAAAAATACGTTCCAATAAAAGGTGCTCTTCATAAAATGATTGCTCATCACTGTGTTACGAATTATATTTTATTCTGCGAGCGCTCTTGTGAGGAATTAGAAAGTCCATCATTTATTGACATTTAAACCCACGCAAGGGATGAAAATTTGATTTATTTTGAAAGCATATTTATCTTCCCTGTCTGCCTATCTATCTTCTTTTCCTTGAAATATACACCGCGCAAACGTTTGTTGGTTGACCAGGCACGTTTTCCTTCGTTCCCTGGAAGTTCATAAATAATAAAATCAGATGAAATGTTTCATTTCGATTTGACCTTGTGATAAAGCAAACAAATGCTGATGTCTCGGTAGGGTTTCAAAGCCAAATTTAATATATCTGCTTTGATTTACCTCCCTTTTGAATAAATAAATCAACATAAAAGTCAAATATGATTTGATGCTTTCCCGAGGAATAATGTGGCTAAACTCTTCTCGGGCTTCCCACCGGGTTAATTTATGCATAACAGCCAACGTTTCAAGCTCCGACTCGGGGCTCGTCCTTAGGGCTGAGAGTTTTTTTCATTTGTTTGTGGTTGCCAAGTCTCGTTGTTACAATAAATTTAGTTAATTAAAATATATATTAAAAAAACTGAAAAGTATGGTGCCGGTTTTTTATCGCACCCATATGAAACTTATGAAACAATCTATTTCTTTATGTGACCATTTTTTTAAGTTTTAATTTTTTTAAATGGTCACATAATAGATGCTTCTTTGATAGAGTGCTGCAGGTCTATGCTAGTTTATTCAAGTATGCTACTTATACTCATATGTACTTGCATTTCTCACGTTCAATGATTCAGAATTTTTTTACAAAAAATCGACTTCCGATTTCTCTGAAATAAAATTTCTTCCGTTCATTTGAGTTTAAAATTTCCACAAGTAAATAATATTCTTAATTCATGAAACTTAGTTTCCTGCAGATTATTGAACAATGGAATAAGATGCGTTTAAGTGTTAAGGTGGTCTAGGTTTAATTTTAAATTGTGTCAAAGTTTCGGCTATTTTATTATGACTAAATAAAAATGATTTAAAATTGGATTAGGCTATTTTGCAACACATTCCATTAACAAATTTACTTTATTTTAATTAATTTAATTTTTTCTACTGTTTGATTGTTATAAAAAATGAATAATAAATATAGATTTAATTTGAAAGGTATGTTTAATGAAGGATACTATTTATAGTATTCATAGTTATTTAAATATTCACAAACATATTATTAGGGTCGAAACGCTTGGTTGAATGGCGATAATGAAAGAGTAGTTCATGGATAGATTATTCAAAGTGGGAGGTATCTTGTGATTGAGCAACTCATTCAGACTCCGGTAAATGTGGTGAAACCTTGCTATTCCAATTAATTGGAATTCCGAATGTGCTGTGCGGAGGCGTAGAATTGAGGTACTCCCAACTAGTAATTTGCACCGGGATGGTTACTCTCAGAACAAATGTCTTAATTGCATAAACTCCCTACTATTCTTTTAATCAGCATTTAAGTACTACTTATATGATTCTTCTCTTAAATTATACAACTTTTACAATTGATCTCTTCTATGCCACGAGAAAACATAATTAAGACCAAGTAGAAGTGGAGGGTATGTAATGAATGCATTTTTCAATGCTTATTTATTCCATCAATTTGAATCCCATTTTGTGCTTTGTCATCCTACCATCACTTCTGGCTAGAAATACATCATATTTTAAGCAATTAATTATAAAAATTGTTTACGAAAGTCAGATACTTACCAACACGTTGTTTAATTCGTTTTATTGCAATGCGTCACGTATCAGTATTCATTACTACGACTTTGTATTTTCAATATGACTTACCTGTATCTATTTTATTTGTTTTTTGTATTTTTTAGCATCACTGTAGGAGGCAGTGCAAATTTGAGAATTATTTTGTGAGTTTTACAGAATATGCAGCGAGTGAAAACTTATTTTTTTTCCATGGCAGTCGAGAGAGAATATTTTTGTGTCACATCAATCACGCTTGGAGGGTCAAATTTTTGGGACGTAATCTTGTTCAAAACAAACCATACAACGTTGAATTTTTCTGAGGATATAGATTGACTGTTTTCCTGAATCTCAAAAATTGAATTTGAACTTGTAGGCCAATACTGAAATGACGTTTTCATATTTAGCAAGTAGGTAAATTTTCGCCATAGTCACCTCTATATTTCCGTAATATTTCAAGATAAGGGCGAGTGTTTAGCAAATGACTCTTCAATGGGAAAGGAAGGAATCTCTTTAGTCTCAGGCTCAACTTGGTGAAGTTCATTCTAAAAATGAAAATAACTAACTATGTATTTATCAATCAATTTATTCTTGCGTTACAAATAGTTTCGACCTAGCTACCTGATGATGACGCCGCTGCGTCGACTAGTTGTACCGCAAGAATAAATTGGTGGATAAATGCACAGTTAGTTCTTTTCACTTGTTAAAGGAAGGGATGTATCTATTTAAAAAGGCCGTGCATATTTTGAATTTTCTCTAAAATTACAAGTACTCTGGTTCAGGAGTCCCTTAATTTCGGATAGGCCTCCTTTCAACCTACCTCATTTGGGGCCGTGCTTCGTTCCTAGACCGCCTAATTCCATCTGCCGCATTGTTGCAGGCGAGGCACGGATAGCAAAATTGCGCCATGTCGTTTCCACCCCTCCTTATTCCTCCCCCCTTTTCCTTGGTTACCCTAGCAGGTAGGCCGGCACACAGGCATCCCTTGGGAGTGGGGAGTCGAAGCAGAAGGGGGTCAAAGGTGACCATGGTGGGCGGGCAGACCCCTTCCGCATTGTGACCTTCATATTGTGCGTCCAAAAATTCCATCGCATTATCTTTGAAGAACTTTTTATTTTTCTTCTCGCGTTCATCTCATGTTGGAATGGTAATTTATTCTAGCAGGAGACACTGTTGGCCAGCAGGACAAATTCATGGACGATAAGGGAGTAAGGATATGAGTTAATGGTAATGAAAAATATTTATTTGTTCTCAGACGTATGAAAAGCCAAATTCAGTTAAATGTTTGGAATGAGTTATTGTAAAACAAAAGAAAATAGGTACTCACGTCTAAGTAAATACTAAAAGTTTGGCAAAACATCACAAATTTATGGGAATCTTTATCGGAAATGATGAATATAATTTTTCAATTTTGGTCTTAAAACATTTTCAAGGTATTTAAATATTCCATATAGTTTTTGGCTGACTTTTATATTTTGGTCACGCACGAAATAAATCCACAGATTTCGGAAACATTACGTATTAGGTTAAAGTAACTTTAGGAAACTTTTTGGCATTCAAGAAATTTTCTTATGGTCATCTCAGAAGTCTGAGTGTTAAGTGGGAATCAAAATCGAAGGTGGTGGAAATGTTATAGATGAATTTCAATCCCTTGGAGTAGAATGCTCCAATACTCCATATATCGAAAGATACCGAAAATATCGAAAGAAATGAATTTATCTTTGTGGTTTCCTCCGATAAGAGCACACTGGTAAATCTGATTTCTTTTCTCGATTTTATCGTAACTGTATCTCGTAAACCAGTAACATGTGGAAGCAATTGCCTAATTTAATCACCTGCTAAAGAGAGGAAATAAGTAGGGTGGTTGTACACCAAACTTGAGGCAAAGTTGTGAATTGAAAGTTGACTTGAATACTCCCTTAAATTTCGATTAATTCACTGGCAAACTTTGAAATAGCCGCTGAAGAGTGGGAAAAAAAGAATTACCGATAAACTGCGTGGAAAATTAGAAAATAATTAATAAAAGAGCTTACAACTTATTCCGGTTGAAAATTTCCGACCGTCTATTGTTACGCGGTGTTCGAGGAAAACATAAAGATGTCTGAGTGTCCTCTTTTGTATATGTATTTTTTGTGTTTTTTTTAATCTTCTCTTGCTGTGTTTCCGTTGTTCCCAGGGATGGGATGTCGGGAAAATTGTACAATATTTCGAGGACGAGCGGTTGAAGTGGAGGTTGAGGATGGAGTGGAATGGGAAGAAAGGGTTCACTGAGGCGCCAAAAACAGACAGCCTCACCGCTTGTCTACGCTCTCGGGCGCAAGCAAGGCGGGGTAGGGAGCTATGTAGGGAGGGGTATCAGGGGTGGCACAAGAATGAGGGGCGAGTCTCCTCTCACTACCGCTCACCTTGCATTGGTGTTGTTAAAAGAGGGGAGGGGCTGAAGAACGCAGAGGTAAACCCAATTACCGTTCTCGCCCGTTGCGTTAATTAAAAAAGGCATCATAAATGAGACTTTTCCACCTTACCGCATTTCGTTTTTGCCAGGCGGTCATGATTTATTCATTCGTGCCCTTCGCGTGCTTTGCCACTGCGGTGGTAGGAACAAGGACCTCCCAAGACGACGACAAAAGCATTTCTCGTTGCATCGAAGGGAAGGGGGTGCTTTCTCCCCCCCCCCCATCTAAAGTGGGGATGTGTGCGATGGGAACAATGCTGCGTTTTGCAAAAGGGGTTAGAGGTGGCGAATTTGGACGATGGTGGTGGTTTTTGACAGGTTTTATCCACTCTCAGAGGTGTGAGGTTTAGGTTGTTTATTTCGGGTGGCTGACAACTCATTTACTCCCGCAGGTGAGTGGGTTGCAGGGATAAAAGAAAGAAAACTGAGTGGTTTTATGGTTCGTTTATTAGTGGTGCTTTCCAATGGTCTGTTTTCAAATTCCTGTGGCAGGGGAAAATTGTTGGAGGAATTCCTATCCCTTGCAGTAAAAATGTACGCCATATATTTATGGTCGTGATACCTTTCGTTAAAGGCGACGTTAATCTGGTTTTCTCATCACGATTGTATCGTTACTCTAACCTCTTGCACCAGTAACAGCTGTCATTAATCACAGGAAGTAGTAGAGTGGTATTATATTAAACTTGATGCCAAGGCTTGTGAAATTGTGAAATGGAACGTTTCCTTGAAGAATATCAAAATTTTTGGGTAATCCACTTGTAAACAAGCATCAAAATGACAATTATTTGCTGAGAAAGTACGGCCAATGAAAAAATATTTTTCTTTTGCATGGTTGCTGGGAAAAACTGATATTGATTCATAACAATGGAATGAGCCGCTGTATTGAATATGAATATCAACGTGAGTTACGAGAGGGAAAATTCGTAGGAGCCACATTCTTCACGAAAATTCTGCATTCGCCACAATTCTGTAAGCGCCATACGAAATTGCATGGCAATGCCAACGCTGGGTTCTATTTGTTATCCCTTACTTTTTTCATGAAGGCAATGAAATTATTTAAATATTGTACAGTACCTCCGATACGGGGCCATGTTTTCAAACCAGTGATACTAAATGGGATTCATATTTTTAAACGCTGAGTCAATTCATTTCGAATAGGCGTACCACAAGATATTTTTGGTAGCTATCTTAGTCTTAGCCTTGAAATTAAACCCAGGTCTGGTTGATTAGAGGCTAGATGCACTATCCACTAACCAACGCGGTCTATGCTAATTTTTAAAAATCAATAATTAATCGAAAGAATTCTCTTGAAAAATCGAATATAATTATGATTCCAATTTGGATAAATGCTCTATTACTATATTGTACTCTACTGGACTTGATTGAAATTTTAAGATATAGTTTCCTAATTTCTTGGGCGGAATAATGTTTTAAATCCTCAGAAGTAGAAAATATCGCTTTTCAATTACGTGTTACGTATTTATTTATTTTCATCTTGTAAGTCAAATTGTAACAAAAAAAGAGGATTTTTATAGTCCTAACCAGGAAAAAATTACTACTCTAATGATGGATATTGGAACTAGTAAGCATTGAAATTTCCCTTGAGTTCACAGTTTTCTTGATAGCAATAAAATAACACTTAGGTGATCATATGAAAGAAAATCAGAAGAGGGTGCTACTGTAAACGACTTCTGAGGAAGGCATCTTACATAAACGGAAGGCTCGTATCTTGCTTTATCGTTCGTTGGAGCATTATCCATCCGATGTTTAAGATTGTGGCCGTTATTTTGTAATTTAACGTCATTATTTCAGTCCTCGTTGATTCTAATGGCCTGTAATAGCGGTATGCTGAAAAGTGGCTGGGCGTGGTTGGAATGTGAATCGAGCTGGTCGCATGACTACTATTTCGTTCTTCGGTTGGGAAAGGTGCAAATGCCCACGAAGACCAGCAGTATGATTGCTAATAATTGGTTTCCACGATAAACTAAATGGCGCTGCTATTAAACCCTAGTAATTGCTGCTTTTGATAATATCATTAAAAGGCAGTTGCAAATGCCTTCATTAAGTCTCTTAGGCAACAACTTAACTAGATATATCCCCCTGTTCAAGCAAAAATCAGGGCCTTACTCTGGATTCATTTTTCTTTCATGCTATTGTGTCTCTGTAAGAATTGGTTGGATTTACCTGTAGAGCAAAACGTTAATCCATGGCCAATTTTGTCTTTGTGTGACAAATGAAGATCAGAATTGTCGCGCAACAATGGCTAATATCAGGAATAAGAAAGCGGATGAACTTTGAGCCGTTACCTACAGTGAGAGCTCAATCATTCCGCAGCGAGCCAACGACTGATGATCAATACTAGGCTTTGAATGAGGTGAAAACGCAAAGCTAACAATGTTTCAAATGCTCTTTTACCGATCTTAATTGAAATAATAAGATTTTAAATACCAAAGCTCCATCTTAATCCGCAGAGAGGCACATAGTCAGACAGTAGGCTTTACACAATACAAAGTTTTTGGCTAGGAGTATAGAATATTTCAATTATTTATAGTTATTGAAAAAGTAGTGGTAAAAATGGAGTTACAGTTTTCCGATCATTTAAAACCTTATCTTATTCCGTACATAGCAGGATAAGAAAATTGGTAATACAGTAGATTCCGGTTAATTGGGACATATCGGGACTTGTGATTTATGCTCCAATTAAGCGGCTGCCCCAATTAGACGAACTCTCTTGTATATGGTCATAAACAAACGTTAAAATGATAGAAAGAAGACTAAAGAGTGTTTAGGATGCAAGTTGATGATGATAAGTTTATTAAACTATTAATTTGATTAATAAACCAGCGAGTTTAGTTAATTTATTATCATTTTAAAGAATTTTAAAGAAGAAAAGAAAGAATAGTCTAATCCTCTAACGGATAGTATAGCAACAAGAGCTTTCAAAATAGGGCAAGAATAAGAACATTTGTGAAAAATAAGAGTAAATCAAAGGGGGAAAATATAAAAAAGTATTATTCAGAAAAAAATAATTAATTTCGTCGCGAGTATAGAGTCTATGTCGCCGACTCATGGCCCAATAAAGCGGCATGCTGTCCCAATTAAGCGGAGAATACTCTGGGATATTCCTCTATTGGGTTCTGTTCTTCAAGATCTGCCCCAATTAAGCGGCTGCCCCAGGTAACCGGTGGACCCATTAAACGGAATCTACTGTACTATCATGAGCTGCTGATGGAGGAAACGAAGTAATACATTTCCTTAAATGTTCAATGAATTTACTTTGAAACCGTTGCCGCCGATATGTAATACTTCAAACTCTGGTATCTAAATATTTTGCCGGCAAATAGGACGCCTGCACGCAGCGTATTTAATTTTTTTATTAAAGTAATTCCTTGGCTTCGGTTGTAGACTACTCTTTTCAATTATTTTTAGTTTTAAACAAAACGGTTGAATCATGGCATATCATCATCATATATGGTATGGTAAGGGATATGGGAGGATAAGAAGGCGGTTTTAAGGACTTTGATCTAGGATTTCTCGGGGGGGTTATGACCCCAGAGGTGAGAATGTAAGTCGCTTTCAGTCAGGGGCAGTGTTTTAGCAAAAGTATGAAGAAATTTCTTGGATGAATGGGGCAGAAGCTTAACTATTTGTTCTCTCTTTTCGAGCAAAAATCAAGGCCTAACTCTGGAATCCATTTTTTTTCATTTTGTTGTACATATATATATTTAAGAGTGTGTTGGATTCGCCTACAGGCCGAAAATTCAAGACCAGTTTCGTCTTTGTACGACAACTCGAGATCAAAATTTGCACGCAAGAATGGCTGATATCAGAAAATGGACAAAAATTATCAATAAGCCGAAGTCTATGAAGAGAAATTTTCAAGCTGTACAGTAAAGGAATGATTTTAAGATCCTAGCGGATTTTTCTATTGCTAATAAGCCACGGTGCACAGATTATCCTGCGAATAATAACATTGTCGGTGGTTTGCAGCGATCTTATCAGGTGTGTCGCTGCAGCACGAAGCCATAGCGGTAAAGTGTGAGAACGAAGTGGATTGATTTATTTAAGTTTACTGGGTCTAGCCATGGTGATAACTTTACAGAGTCACCCACAATGCACAAATTGTGCGTAAAGTTATCACCGTGGCTAGTCCCGGCATACTTAAATAAGTCTAGAACGAACACCTCTTTGTGTTCAAAGTACGGGCTTTGCTCCGCGGCTGTGGTGCCGTGCGCACGACTCAGACTGCAAGTCGCATAATATGCTCAGCAGTCCATACCACTTTGTCCGGTATAGCCCACAAATTTCCACAGGATTAGCTTAAATGGCTTAAGCAATCGACCGGTAATCATGGGTTTCGGGTTCGAATCCCGGTCAAGGCGAATGATTTTTCCTCTGTGGATTTTTTGCACAAGTGGAATGATGGTTGGTATAGAGTAATAATTAGGACTGCACTCGCACTATCTTAACCTTTGGCCTCGAATACATAGCCTTATTGTGGGGAAGAGGGAGGGGTGGTGGGTGAGTGAGGGGGTTTGAGGCGCGTGTCGCCTCTGAAATCCCGGGCACGCCCTCTTCTGTCCTGGGAGGAGATCAACTTCCCCCCAAACTGCCCATCCCACGAAAAAAAAACAATAATGGCCTCTCCATGTTAAAGTGAGAGGAATGCATCAGAATTATTCCATACATCGCGCCTTTAACGAATGGCTATGCTAATTATTTGGGAAGAATATTTACCTCCTTTAATTTTAATTTCAAGTTTCCTCTGTTGAGCCGCATTCCATTATTATTTATTGGTTCAAACAGTTCTTCAGCTTGCGGTTCACGCTTCGCGGCTATGCGTCGGCCATAATAAAACATTGTTTGTGGGCGGATAGGATACAAAATGGTCGGGCAACATTATCATCCGGAAAATTCTGGAAATGCGGCAATATTTAACTGTGACTTTCGAAAGACTTTCTGGTTTAGATGCGTCAAGTCTTGCTTATTGAATGAGGAGGAAAAGTACATAGCGAAGTAATAAACATACCAAAGGTTTTATTCGCTCGCCAATTTTATTTTACCGTCAATGGTGATTTTTAAATGAAAGAGGCCTGTAATATCCCTTTTATGATCACTCTCCTGCTACTCAAGCTAATCGTAGTGAAATGTTTTTCATAAATAATTCGATGACGTTATAAGCTCATATTTCTAAGAGGGCTTCCACGGAGATTATGACGGTAGGTAGCGATCTTCCGGGTTTACTTCCGCGTTTATCCTTTTTACTGGGCTATATTTCGCCAACGCGACGTTCCAGTTGGCTTCTTCAGGTTCACTGAAGTGTCGATGCTGAAATTTGGGAAAAAAATTACTTCGTATAGAAAACAGTTTTCTTTCTTGATTATCATTCACCATGAATCCGCAATTAGGTTGACACAGCTCTTCACCCCGCTGTTCTATCGTTTAATCTTTTCATATTTACGTTTTTTTGCATTGTTTTGTATTCGATAGTTATATGTCCTGCATTAATCATTGGAGGTCGTGCTTTACCTTTCTTCCCGACCAAATGCCATTCAACGATTGATTTCGTCAGAAAATCATGTTTTATGATGTGGTCGAATCGGTTATCCTATCTTCTTCTTTAATTCCCAGAAGACCCCTTTCCTACTTTAAAAACTAAAAAAAACTTGGCATAGTTTTTTTCTCAGAAAGTTTGTGCTAAACAAGAATGTTATCGTAACAAGAATTCTCTTCACGGTTTTCCGGTGCTGGACAAGCCTCTCCCATCATGTTCACGGTGTGAATTTACGACGAAATATTTTCAGTGTCTTATATTTCACGTCGCTGAGAGTTCTGACACCTCATCAGCTCACATTTGCATATTTTTGAATGAAATTCACATTTTTAATTCATCCTTCACCCACTTTGTTTTTCCTCATCTTTTATTTTAGGTTTAAAATATACATAATTCTGTGATTTAAGTTTTCTTGGAAAATAATCTGTCGCAAATAAACATTTAAACTTCGGGCAGGGATAATAAAAAATGGCTGAGAAACTTTTCGGGGAATTTTTAAGTTGCAGCTAGGCTGGTGTTTTACCTTATTTAAATATATTACCCACGGCTTTCTTGTGTGGGCTAACTCCTGTCTGTGTGTAAATTACTAAAGTTGAGTGCCTTTTCCAATTCTTATCAATTAAGTCTGACAACTCAACAACTTATGAATGCATATTTTTGCAATAAGTTCCCATTTCTAATTCATTTCAGATCTAAGTTTGTAAAAATGCCTGTGATGAAATACCTTAGAAAGGGTAGAATTAGTCATTTCAGCGTACAAGAAGAGCTGATGAACATTTCACTGCATTCCGGCTTGAATCTTATACGCGATTATATTAATGTATTGCGTAGCGCTGGCAACTTTTCTATAAGCTATCACTAAGTAGAGGTTCCATGCGGCTAATCGTTTAAAACCATTTCTTTAATTCATTAACACCTTTAGAGCATTCTTAAAGTGTCTTAAGCAATTTTATTTCGCTTGACACCTAGCCAGCTATTTTTTGCACATTTATTCGGTAAAATTTCACATTTCTTTCATTCTTAACCATTTTCGCCTTCCTCATCTTTTCTCTGAGCAGGATTAATAGGGAGGATTCTGAAATTCAAGCGTATATAATACTTTTCAATACTTTTGGCATCAAGCCTCTCATCTCCAGCTATTTATAGTTATATATGATACTGATACTCCTTTTCGTAGGATGTTAATTGTGTCCCCGGTTGAATGAGAAACTGAAGAAGTTAAGGGTGCTGCGTAGTGTTGGCCATTCGTTGAATTTGGAATTGGTAAGTTTTTCATCGGGTCAAATGCATTTCTTGAGGCTTCTTAGTAATGTCTTATCCTTCTGGGTAAGCGTACCATGTGAGATTTAGAGCGTTTTAAGTAATCCTTCTCCTCCGCAGCTAATTCATGTACTTTTTCAATCAATACTCGTGTTAAATTAATTCTTCACCAATTTTCTTGCCTCTCATTCTTCCTGTTAGCAGAATAATTAGCCTGAATTCTGAGATTTAAGCGTTCTGAGAAAATAATCTGTGTCAAAAGGCCTTTGAAATCAGTTAGGTAGTAAATATGTTATAATAAGAAAGACTGGAGACGTTTTCCAAGATTTTTTTAAAGGTTGCAAAAAGAAAAAAAGGCGTGATGCCTGGGTGTCCTTCCCTACTATGTTCTTATGGGAGGAAATCCACTTAGAATGGCATTAGGAAGGCATAAATAGTCAGTCTTTATATTAACCGGCCTGGTGACTGGGAGAGTCATGGGCGGGCCAATAGAAATGTCCCGGTCCTTACCCCAAGGGCGTCGTCTTGAGGTCGCTTTTGAGGACAAGTGGAGGAAGAGGCTAAGACGTGATTGGATTAGCAAATATGCGCTTACCTGGTTGAGAGGGGAATGGTAATAAGGGTCCCAAGCCACACACACACGCGCTGGCGCGCCATGGTGGTACGAAAAATCTCCTTACGTGAGGTTGAACAGAGGTGGGCGTGTCTTGGAGACAGTTACAATAATGTGCAGGGAGGAGTCGATGAATCGCCGACGGTGGCTGTGTTGGAAATTCAGATGGGGAAGAGGAACGGGTGTGCTTGATGCTATTCATTGTGTCGATAAAAGTACATCTTTTAAACCTCATGATGAAAACTTTCTGTTATGCACCTGTTAAGCTTAGAATTCCTATCTTTTTACATTTACGGAAGGACCAACCACCTGTATGTTCGCTGTGCTATTGCTTTGTGGCTCTCGTTTACATACGCAAGCGCCTACCTTTGTTGGGTGAAGAATTCGGTAAACTTTGCGCTTAGATGCACCATGCCAGAAACTCTCTCGGGAGAGTGCTAAATGACTGAATGAATTGGTGCGTTTTAAATAATAATTCTCTAAATATTATTGAATTTTTAAATGTATACATATCTAAATGTATAGAATACCTAGAATGTTTCTATTATATCTGTAGCTACTATGTTGAAGATCATAGAGTCAAAAAGTAGTTGATACAATAAAAAGATTTTAATGACGCAAATGACGCATAACAAAATATTTAACAGGAAGGCAAATGTACGATTGCATATGAAAAGCATCTTATTTAGTTCAATGTAGCACAATATTTATTTCAATTGCAGTAGTATTTCATGGTACTTCTTTTTTAATTGACTTTTATAATTATTCCGTTATCTCGCCTCTTGGATTCGCACCCGGAGACAACGTTATCTTCGCTATCCGCGGCGCCCTATCATCCGTCTTAACAGTTCCCGCATTTTCGACAGACTCTCCGTGCCACTCGGAAGCGAATCAAATCACAACCCTCAAATACCCGTCCCCTACACTTACCTCCACCCTTTCACGCCCTGATCTCCTTCCCCCACCCCCTCCCCAGGGACACTCTGTCGAATCCAGTCGCGCGGAAGGCGAGGGGCGGCGGCGTAATTGCAGTGATTTCAGTAATCCCGCCTTGTTTGAATTGCGGTAATGGGCTGCGAGCGCGTAGCGGACCTGGGACGATGGGAATTTGCTCCTAAGGGCTCAGAGAGGGGGAGATGATAGTGGGGAAGAGATGTGAAGTAACTGTGGAAGTTTAAGGGATGAAGAAGACGGAACTGCGATCGCGAAGATTTTGACTCGGTCACACGCAGTGGCTGCGGGAGGGGATTTGCGGGTGTGGAGTGGATGGGGCCTCAGACAGTGGCGTAGCTCGGGTGGGGGGGGTTTCCGGGTTAAAACCTCCTCCCCATTTTGAAGAGACCCCCCAGTATTAACCCCTATCGCTGTAATGACGACTCTTGCTCGTCATGAACTTTCGATGCCAAACCGCTCAATGACGAGTGCATCTCGTCATCGGATTCTCATAAGTTTAGCACTATTTTGAGGAAAAAGATATTTATTTTGAAAGCTTAACAGTGTTAAAACATTCATAGCATACATGAATAATTTATATTTAATGAAATATGATGCATTGAGAGGATTTAAATGATTTTATTCGAGTAGCGATAGCTGTGTTCCCCATGTTTAATAATCACATATTATTTCACGGTTCTACGTAGATTACAAATTACAAAATTATCATTTCATTACCTACCATCTGTAAAAGAACAACAGAAAAAATAAATAGAGAATAGGTGCATGATATTTGGAAAATAAATCTAAGTGAAAGGGGTTAAGGAGGTGCCAAAAACGAGTAAAATGGCCACAGTAATTAGCTTTTAATAAATACTCGTACAAAATTACTGTTTTTGAGTCTTCAAACATGGGGGTACCCAGCTAAGGGCAGGAGGGGGCAGCTGCCCCCCATAGAAGCAAAAATTGCAAATGTCTCTAAGGAAAATAATGTTTTTTCAAGCACATAATTTTAAAAACTGAGAAAGAGCTGTTACAGTTTCCTTAAATATTGATTTTATTGATATTTTCCATGCTTAAATCGTTCCTAAAACTTGAACAACCATGGCTTGCCCTCCCTAGTTTGATCCTGGGTGCACCCTTGTCCTGAAAATCAAGTTTTCAACATCAAAAACCCCAATTCTTTCGGGGGGAAGACCCCCATTTGCCCGAGGGTGTTCTCCATACACACCGGATAGGCCCAGAAATCCCATGTTATTTATAACTCCTCAGATATTTGAGTGAAGGAGCGATTCATCCAGGTGCGAAATGGTTACCGCAGTGCCCTTGCGGCGACGTGGTCTAGGGATCCTAGAAGGAAAACTTTAGCCTTGAAAAAATGATGGAAAACAATTACGTGAGAATTTGCTCGTGATCAAAACTAAATAATGCTACGGAGGAGTTGAATGAATAAAAACTTTGCTTTTTATAGGAAAATTGAGCATTATATATTCATATACTATTCAATTATTTTATTAAGGAGCACATACTGCCAAATTTTACTTTAATCCTCACCTTGAAAATGTTACACTGTAACGGAAAAATAAATTACCACGTGGAAAAAGCAGCTTTTATTCCATCAAACTCCTATGATAAACGCATTCTACCAAGCCGCGCCCGCTATGTTTTTTTTTAAATATTTCGATTTGAAATTTCAATGAACAATGTTGCATTCTTTTAACGTGTAGAATTTTTAAAAGTTTTTTCAGCCAAAGAGCTATGCTACTCGAAAGTTAGTGTTTTGAGTTTAAAGAATCCTTCCACATGCTTGCCTTATAATCAAGGTGCGACCGGACGTGTGCGAAGTAACACCTCTCTTTAATTTTTTCATTCGAAAATCTTCCCATAATCCGCTTGACGAATCGTAACGTCTTCAGAGCTCGGCCACATATATTTCCTATGGGTGTTCCCCACGATACATCTGGAGTTATCGTAACTCTCAGACATTTGAATTCATCTGACTCCATTATGGCTCTTCCAACCACAAGTAGTGATTGTAAATATCCCTTAGTATTGTATTCGATTCTTATGTACTAGGTATAAGCATGGTTAACTACTCGAAAAAGGCTATTCGGGCTTCAAGCCGGGTGGTTTCCCTCCATTCTGCCGACGTTTCGGAACACGAGTCGGGTCGGCATCAGATTTCACTTTATGGTCAACTACTGTGTTGGTGTTCTTTTGTCTCTCTGATGCATTTTTTTATCAACATGATTAATATCTTAGAAGGGAAGACAGTATTGGAAAAGATTAATTATCGAATTATAAATTTTCACAACACTTCATTTTTAACCTCTGCTCAGAGAAGTTGGCAGTTCACCTTGTGTGGAATTCCAGGAAGTCGCTATTATTGGATCAAGGATATCGGGCAGAGAAGGCTTACTTACTATAGGCAAATAACAATTATTGATTTGTCGGCGGAGAACTTTTTGTTTCTTTTATTTAAGGTTCTGACATCAAAGCGAAGTTGCCGCCAAGTCATTTGATTTCAATAGCCATTCAAACCAAGAGTTCACCATGCACACACCGCCAACCATTCTCAATTGGCTGAAGGGGGAATTAGTTTTCGATTGTTCCGTCAGGTGGAAGTGATGTCGCGCCATAAATTATACCTTCCTGTTCGTCGTAGAATAATGATTAAAGCAGAAGTGCCGAGACATTTTGATGAATTCATCGCATGCCTGCATATTTATTCTAAGCGTCGGAACTCTTTCTTCCCAAAAATTTCAACCCACGCTTTTTCGCTATTGACACAATGATGACTTTTTTTGCTTTCTCGGCGGTTGATATAGATTTTGAATATTATAACTTGCTCAACTTAGTTGGTATCTATTCGAGACTGAGTGAATATGAACAGCTTCTGATGATAGGTGATATGATGTTTCGATTGGAAATAAAGTTGAATGTCCCAATGAAATAACTCCTTATTTCAAGTTTGCATGCACTTAAATCGATTCCTTTTCACAGACAAACGATAATGGTTTCTTTCCGAGTCAACTACAAGTATAGTTCTATGCGTGCGTAAAAGGGCAATTATAGTTCTCTCCATGGCTCCCGGGTTAGATTCGTCAGGTTGTTTTCAAGATAGCCTTTCGTGGCCTATTGTGGCCACATCTGCAAATCAGGTCTGAGTGCGATCGATGTGGTATCATGTCTATTCCACTGACACCTAACCTGAAGATGTAGCCAGTATAGACCACGAAATGTCAGCTTGAAAACAGATTTACGGAGCTAACCATGAAATCATGGAGAGAACTACGATTCAGCGCTGCGAAAGCCTCAAGCAAGAATTCAAAATGGCGATTCTGTAGCCTACGTGTATCACGGTTATGAGGAGATGGAATCAATATTAAAATTATAAACACATCCAATGCTCGTATCTTGAATTCAAGACAACTTAATTTTTGGTCAACCGTCTCCCTCAGTATTCGCTGCCAGATCTGGTGATTTTGCGTACTGTCTAAATATGCCTTAAGCAGGAAGATAGGAAAGTTGTGAATACCGGCGTGTTGTTGTGTAGCGACGAATTTTTACTGATACCATATATTTCCTCATCTTAACATCACAAAAAGTTTGTCTTGTCTATTGGGTTACTTTTATAAATATTATCAGAAGTAAAAGTGTTAAAGATGGAGTCAATAACCGCAACCGAGCCTAGTGAGAGAAAACTCTGTGTGCTGTGACTCGATCTAAGTTAGGAAGAGTTATGGTGTTATTGGATTATGTTGTGTAGAGAAACGAGACGAAGTGGTACACTGGTCTTTCAGGAGACTCTGAAACGACAGTTACGATGGGAAAAACGGCGAGCAATGGAGAAAATTGGTTCGGCAATAAAAGTGTTCATTTTTTATTTACGATAGGTAAAATCTTAGTAGTACTCATCCGCTAGAAAGTTTACTTTGTAATGAGTAAGGAATTATGAAATAAGAAAGATAATAGGTGAAGGATGTGGCGTAGAATTTGGAAGAAAGAAGATCACTATGGTTTGCACACGTCTAAAGGATCAGGGAAGAAAGATTTCCTAAGTGTGTTCTCAAACAGATACCGGAAGGCTGAAGGAAAAAGTAAAAAAAATGGAAGTCACTTTGGGAGGCAGTGAGAAAGCTAATGCATGGGAGACGGTTTGATGTTGAAGACTATGTAATGGGTGATGAATTAATGAGGAATGCAAAGGAAATTTGATGATATGGTGTTTCAATTGGGAATATCACTCTAAAGTGGAATATCCCAAATAAAGGACACCCTTAATCCGAGGTTTCATCCTCTTGTCTCCTTTGCAGAGATGCAATTGCAGTTTCTCTTTTAGTCAACTAATTGAAAGCGTACAAATATTTTAAAATATACAAATATTTTAAAATATACAAATATTTTAAAATAGCGTACAAATATTTTAAAGTGTGGTTCTGCTGCCTCAGTATATAAGTATTATTGCAGTGTTCCGGAAATGGAAGATTTGGCGATTAGAGACGCGTAAATTCATTACTTTATGTCTTTTCATTGAATTGATATGCAATTGTGATTTTAAGTGTAAACAAATTGGTAAAGACTTAAAATATTTAGCGTTCACTTCCCGACACCAACGGCAAGAACCCACCTTTTAAGCGTGTGACTCGCATCGTAACTTCGGTTTGGTACGGGCCGCGACGTTACATTATTAGGAGATGGAATCAGTATTAAAATTATTAATGAATGGAATCAATGACCGTAACCGAGAGTCTAGTGGGAGAAAATTCCGTTTGTTATGACTCTATGTGAGTTTGGACATAGGTTGAGGAGAGAACTGCATTATTAGGAGATGGAATGAGTATTAAAATTATTAATAAATGGAGTCAATGACCGTAACCGAGAGTATGGTGGGAGAAAATTCCGTTTGTTGTGACTCTATGTAAGTTTGGACATAGATTGTGGAGAGAAACGAGACGAGGAAGTGGTATAGTGGCCTTTCAGGAGACTCTGAAACGACAGTTAGGATGGGAACACGACGGACAATGGAGGAAATTGGTTCGACAATAAAGGTCCCTCTCTCTCTCTCTCTTATTCTCTTGCGTCCATCCTCTGAATTATTCACTCACTAATTTTTTTTACTCGTCCCCGTGGATCGTAGCGTGGGCGATGAAGTGCTTTATGGCTTAATGACGACGACGCTGGAGCAGCCGATTTGATGCTGAGGACGGGAGAGCATGGGTGCCTCCTATTCCTAATGACAGTCGTTTGTTCTCTTCCCGAGGCGGAAGGAACTGGGTACGAACGAATAGCATAATCGATACTTAGGAGACTGTCTAGCATCCCGACAAGGCTGGAAACGTGGTATAAGCATTTGTGTTTTAATGTGGTCACCGTCAATATCTAAATCCTGATCGAGTGTCCGTGGACCATTAAACGCTTGCTATCTCTATTTTATCATTGTGGAAGTTAATTTATCCTAATAGAAATAAAACTGAGTTAAATTCCACCTGTAAATAATGTTTGTGATTTTTATATTTTACCTTTGTTATATTCCACCGAAATATATGTAACTGAAAATTAATCAGCGGAATATAACAATGTTTTTCTTTTCAATTACGATAAATACTTACTATTTCGCATGGCAGAAGGTTATTATTCAAGTTTTCTACCGGCGAAGTTAGGTTTACAAAGAGCATTTTGTGATTTAGAAGATTGCAACTATTACTATTTATTTGCGAAAGGGAATCGTTTTAAATGGTTGCAAACTTAGAATATCGTTTTATAGGGACTTTCCACGGTACAGTGGTATTCCATATCGATAGACAATATCATGTGTTTGGCTCCTGATCGACTGTCAATAATAAATATAGTAAATAATAGTATAAAAGAATAGTGAACGTTTACGATTAAATGTTTACTATTTCACATGGTGGAGATTGCTGTGAAAATTTTCTATTGCCTAAGGTAGGTTTACATCGATCAATTTGCAGAGTTAGGAGATTGAAAATATTACTGTTTCTCTGCATAACGAAAAATGCGTTTAAATGGATGAAAACTTTGAATAAGGATTTACTTTATTGGGAGATACCAATTTATAGTGGTACCTATTCATTATTGAAACACTGCATCATCTATTCGGATCCTTATCGTGTGCCCGTGGACAATAAAAAGATTAATATTTCACGTGGTAGTGATTATTGTTCAAGTTTTCAAACGCTTACGGTAGAAAAATTGAAATCCTCACCCGCCATCCCCAGCACTTCGTCGTACCTCCTGCTCTGCGTCCACTTAACCTTCATTCTCCTCCCACCCACATCTTGGAGCGCCACCAGTCTTTATGGTCGAGATACCATACAGAATTTTTTATACCAAACATGAATGGCAGGATAAATTATTTGATCTAATGGCTTAGAATGAGCTGTGGTTAACGATGACGAACATTCGTTATGGCGGAGCGCGAGTTTTGTATTGTGTAGCATCCGTTGGACATTTCCCGGTGGCCATCACAAGGATTTACGCGTTGGTGAATGCTCAAATTATCATCCATCTTAGCTGGTTAGCAACTTCCGCCTCTTTTCTGTCCAATTCTGAATGTATTGATAAATAAGATACCTCACTGCTGTTTCATATTAATGTAAACGAATGAAAAATGATAAGAATGTTATTCCATACATTGTAATCTCATGCAGTTTCGCAGATAAAATAAGGTAATTTAATGAAACCTGAATATTTTGAATGATTTAAATTTTTAAATCCATTGTTCAAATACGAATGTTGGCTACGTCATTTCATTCATGCATTACCTATACTTTTCTCGTAGGCGTCGAAGATCGTAATATGATAGTTTATATGCTTATGATAGTTTAGATTGTTATATAGCTTGAAACCCTAGGTAGTGCTGCTCCCCATACAATTTCACGTATTTTGATCGATAATTTGCCCAAAGAAAAAGTATGTAAAGTTAGGTTTTCTGAAATAAATGGAAAACATTTTATTGCATTATTTACTCGCTAAACCACCAAGTTTAAATATTAATGAAGGTTCCTAAATAAAAGACGAAATATAATTTACTTGGTCAGTGTTATCAATTTTTTTGAAAATTTTTCTTTTATGTTTTCATTTACAATTTCTTAATGCCCTTAGCAGGTAAAGACGACAGTCATTACAACTCTGGTGTATGGACCATGTCAGCATTTCTATAGTAAAAAAATAAAGCCTAGATCTATTAGACGCCTCTGCTACTTTGTGATACTTCGATTTAAATCAGTTTGAATAAAATTCTACTTTGCTATTAGCATGTGGAAGAGGTTTTCGATGATTTGAAACTAGAAGAAGATTATCAGTTCGAAGCTAAAATATTAGCCTGGTTCTGCTAAAACGTAGCTTGAGGTTAGTTACAGGGTAACACACCCTTCATCAGAAGGTATGAGCGTAGTATCTAAATCCTGTTCTCGAAATGCGAGTTGTGGCAAATGGGCGCAATTAGATTACCTCACCCATCGGAACGTGAGCCCTGGAACTCTGTGTGGTAACAAACTACTCTGGAAGTGGAGTGTTCCACTTAAGCAACTTAGCTCAAGAGGCACTCTCTCGTAATGCCACACGTAAATCATCTCGACACACTTTATGAAGTATGGATTTTAATAAATGTTGAACGAAAATGAGTACACCGGTGTTTTAGGTCACATTTTTGGGACTTACACTTTTCTAACTAGGGGGAAGGGGGTGTCATATCTTTTTTAAGTAAGACAGTAATGCTTTTGGTGACACAGCGCCCCATAGTTTTTATCAATCAATCAATTGTGTCAGAACGGTCTCACTATTTAGCGAATATACATATTAGAAGTAGTCGAGTAAAGGATTTTGTTAGTTTTACTCTCAAAAACATTTTTCTAAACTAAGTGAACTTCAAGATAGGAAATGGTGTTTCACCTTTTGTTGGTAGAATATCGATAAATTCAATTTACTAACAATTATTTTTTAATTTCATGTATAATGTTTCTGTGTACTTGAATACCGTAGCGTAATGGCAAAATTAGCAGCGCCGGAACGCACTTACCGTAACTTTTTTAGAAGTGAAATATTACTCTTTGTGTTTTTTTTAATTACAAGTTATTATTTAGGTTGTATTTAAAATAATAGTTTTGGTTTGGAATGTATATAAATTTTGAGGCAGTAAAATTGATAAAAGTTTTATTTGACATTATGTTTTTTGTTAACCAATACCGGAACGGCGTTCTGGCACCTTGACACCAGTATTTTTATAGTAACCGTTTTATTGTAGCCATGTGGCATCGTACAGAAGCACTGTAAATATAGAATAAAAATGTGGTTTATTTATTTCAAATCTGAAAAAATTGGACATCCTTTGTGGGAAGGTGGCGCTCGGCATATGCTTATTTTTGCATACATTGAGGGTAGGTGAGTGGCCAGGATAGGGCGTGAAGAAGGGCAAGAAGCGGCCCCAAATACCTAACATAAGCCCTGTTGTAAACAATATAAAAGGGAAGAATTATGTAGGAAATATGAAAATTCTAGTACACACGAGAGCGGAATGAAGAGCTGCGTTTAACCAATATTCGAGTCGTTAACTTGTGTAGATGGTGACAAAAATTTAAAACATTACCCTGAGTTTGAATGTTGACGATGTTTGATATAAAGAGAATACGTAGGGGAATACAGAATAACAGATAATTAACCAAAATAAATTGGCTTCTGGCTATCTCTGTGTGTTATCACACGTCTCATATTACGAAAGCATATAGCATAATCGCCTATTACGGATAATCCCTTTAGGAAGATATAAGAAGCATCAGATTATATTAAAGAACACGCTGAAATACCCACAAGTTGCTTTACATCAGCTCAATGCTCCGCGAATGGGTAATTAAAATGGATACTAACAAGATAAATATTGGATATATAAGAAATAAATGTGCTTTTTTAGTTTTAAAGCTACCGTTATCTCAAGAGAAGAACTAGGCACGTAAATTTGAATAAATTTACTCTTAGGATTAATGGGGGGCTTATTTAAACAAATCTTAAAATTCTTGGCCCTTGTTCATGATCACTGCTGTTTTAAACTTCGTCCCACGTTTAAAACGTGTTAAAAATCCTTACCCTAACAAATGGTTCTAATTCTGGATCTCCGAGGAGAACTACGATATGCTTAAGCTCACCACTGGACTTGGCTTGGAGCTAGTTGCAGATTGGAATGGATACTGACGAGACAAAAAATTTATATATGCGGGTTAAATATGCTCTGTCAGTATTAAAGATGCGCTATCTTGGGAGAAAAACCACGTAAATTTGAAAACATTTATTGTTGGGATGAATGAATTGTGGGGTAATAAAAAAAAAACATTGAATTCTTGATTGATAATGATCTTTGTTGTTTTACACTGTGTACCTTCAATCTGCAAGTTGCTTAATAGCAGTTCAGTGCTCCACAAAAAGGTTCGTGTTTCTGCAGATTAGAATGTGCACTAACAAAACATAAAATGAATGTTTAACGAATAAATATGCCATTTGACTTTTAAAGCACCGTCATCTCAAGAGAGGAGCTTCTTAAATTTGAAGAGATTTACAATTAGAATTAGTGGAAGGGAAGCACTAACAAGACATAAAATGAATATTTATAGGATAAATATGCCTTTTGACTTTCGTGCGTAGGTTTTCGCGGCGTTTCATTTTCAGGTCGAACCTTCGACCTGAAAACGAAAGCAGGATGGCTTTCGAAACTGTTGTCAACCATAAACGACAGACGCGGCTGGAGAACCCGAAAATTAGCAGTCATAATGCCTTTTGACGATTAAAGCATCGTTATCTCAAGGGAAGAACTACTTTAATTTGAAGAGATTTACAATAATGATTAGCGGAAGGCTGATTTAAACAGATCATAGAATGAATGACTCTTGATCATGATCGCTGCTGTTTTATTTCTCTTGCTAATGTGCTAAAATGCTTTTCCCGAACAAACGGTTCTGACTCTCCATCTCCATGGAGACCAAGGATGTGCTTAAGCTTACTACTGGCCTTGGTACGGAGCTATCTCTCTCACTCCCGAAGACGGCATAAAGCTATCCGAATTCCCTAGTTTTTTAGGCCATGCGTTGTAGAAGCGCAGTCGCCTTGAGCGCATTTACGTCCAGGAGGAGATTCTCTGAGCGTACGCGAGCACACAGAAGGTAGTGCCTACTTTCTCTAAATTACGGTGCCGATGCGTTCCGTTTTAATGGCGTTTTTGCATCCATATCCTCGGCTTCCCCATTTGCTTTCCGTCCCACGGACTGGAATGCCTTTTCCCCTCCCAATTTCCCCTACCACTCCCTCCCCTCCCCTTTCTCCCCCTTCCACCGTCCCCCCCTCTTCCCCTCTTTGGGCCACGAAAGTGTCCCGCGTAGGCGTGACTGGTTTCAAGAGGCACTGGCGCCCCATCGCGAGAGATCAGGAGGGTCCATCTACGCTCACCCCGTCTCGGAGCCGAGTCGCTCGAAGGGCAAAAATCAAGGAAAAGAGAACGGAACGCGAAGGGCCTATTTAGAGTGCCCAATACTCGTTATGAAGGGGCAATAACCACCTGGGTTCCTCCACCTCCGTGAAATTGCCATGGGAATCGCAGAGCCTGGATGTTTTTCATGAATGTGATGACATTTATTTATTTAAGTAAATTTCACATACAGCCGTGACGCCAATGTACAGTGAAATTTTTAACAATGACATGAATTAGCCACAATATAATAACAAAAAAAAACAAACAAAGATTTAACCAGTAGGGAAGTATAAAATTCAATTAGCAGACGTACGGGTCAGAGCTTGTGCGGTGAATTTTTTGCGTGACAAGTAAAAAGGATCTATGGAAGGAGGGAGTGAATTTAGAAGGGAGGAGAGGCGATATAAAGGTGAGCGCTTGGTCAGGGAAATTCTGGGAATAGACAGATGGAGTAGGGAGAGCGAGCGGGTGGAACGAGTCGGTATTCTAAAATTCAACAGAGAAATGAGTTCAGGGCAGTCAAAAGTCGAGTTCAAGATATTGTGTTGAAAGTTGAAGTCCGTTTTAAGTCTGAGATTCTGCAAATTAGACAAGGAAAGAGAAGACAAAACAACATCAGAGGACATATTGCGTAAGAGGACATAAGATCGAATGGAGGCATCTCTTTCGCTGATTCATTTGTTTTTGCTATGTTTTCCCCAAACTTTGCCCTTGTCTCTAAAAAATGAGCCTCTAATTCGCTTTTAAATTAGTACAGGAAAATATGAGTTTTTAAAAACTCTTTTGTCTATTTAAAAAAATGCCGTAAGCCGTCCAGTTGTATCGTTAAAAGGAGAAACGTGTGGGCAAAGCAATAGTTTCATTATTCACCATGAAGTTGAGAATCAGAGGATAGAAATCTTTGACATCTGCTTTTCGCTGGTTGAATGAGTTCCCGGTTTTCTCGGTTGTAGTTGTATCTAACATAATAATATAGTTCTTCCTTTAAAATAAATTCTGAATTATGAATTTAATTCGATTGTAATGTCTTCTTTTGTAACGAATTTCTAGCCACACATTGTATATCTTCACTTACATAATTATTATGCCAAATTTGATTGCTACGAACTCATGAGAGGGCGCTTGAAAGGGTTATTTCATTTTACAAAAATACCCAACTTAAAAATTTTATCTAATTTTATGGTGTACTCTGAATATTTTCTCTTATGGCTAAAGCTCCTCCATTGGTACTCTGCAGTGTAAACTGTCCGAATAAGTTAAGTGTTTATTGCGAAGTTGAAACCTTCTTGTGAGCTCTACGAATACTCCACAATATTTGCGAGTTCCGGGTGTATCTTAGAGAACCAAAGAGTTACCTAGTGGAGAATGTCCTCCATATGGAGCGTAACAAGCTCGAGTAGGGTCCATTCGATGGGAGGAGGGGCGAAGGGTATGGGATGTTGTTGAGGAGGAGTTGGGACAGAAGGGAGGTTGGGGGAGGGGCGTGTGAGCGGGGGCAGTAGGAGGCCACTTTGATCGCCTCCGGCGGCGCTTAGTTCGGCAGCTGCGGCGTGGGGCAGGCTCGGAAGATCCGGAGGAAAGATGAGCAGTACTCTAAGAAGTCATCCCTCGGTTACCACATAAAAGTTCATTCGGTGTCTAAAAAGAGATTCCTTATATTGGTTCGGTGGAATTTTGTTGATATATTTTGAGGTATTTTAAAATTGAATACAAACATCCACGCCCAACAAATAGACTAACATAGAATGATAAAAATCTGCGAACCGTTAATAAGTCTACCTATTAAAGATTATGACCGGGTATAGGATTTACCAAGGAGAAATTAAAGTTAAGCAATCCATAGCATGAGGACATAGTGATAGACTCAATGATAAAAATATTCAAACGAAAAAGAAGAGTATACGATTTTAATTATTCCTGGTGAATATTAACGAATTATTATTATTAAATAACGAATATTTCTCGGCTTACATAAAATCATTAACCTGGCTGAAAACCCGAGAAATATTCGTCAGAAAAAGAAGAGTTTTCAATCCTTCATCTTTGCAAGTTTCATGAGTAATTTCACGAATTGAGAAAATGTCTCTCTTTTCCTCGTTAGTTTCGCTTAGGGGCTATTTTGAGCTGAATCAACTTCAGTTTTTTTCATTTCACATTTATTTACCTTCACGTAAACATTCTCCTCCAATCACATACCCTCTACTGCGATTCGGAAGATGTGATTCATCCAATCGCAAAGACCGTAAATTGTAATTATCGAAGAATCGTAATTGTGACTAACATCAATGAAATTGTTACTGGTGCACTAGGAATAAGATCGATATTATTGGAATAGATATTTTGTTGTAAAATATTGCATTTTTGATTTATTTATCGCACGATTACACTTTCACCCATATCTACCGATAAGCGTACTTAAATCAATTTTTTGAAGAATAAAACCCTATCAAAAGCACGTTGAAGTGAAATTTTCGGTCCTCTTACCCGCTCTTTTGATAAAATCGCCGATGAAAACCATAAATGGCCACCAAAATGGAAGCTCTTTAGCCCAATTTTACTCCTGCAATTTAAGTTAAAGAGTTTAATAACAGTTAAAGCGCTTGCAAACGCGCTAGAAGTCAGAAACTCATTTTTTTGCGAAAAAGTTTTCCTGGTACACATAAAACGCTCGTAAATTCAAACGGAAAATCTCATCCTATCCATCTTGCCATCGGACTGAATTGCTCACCTCCGACTAGTATCACCTCCTCACTCTCTCGACGAGACATTTTTTTTCATCCAGCGTGTGCCAGCTCATGGTAACCGAACGGGCGGGGCGGGCGTCAGCTAAAGAATTGGCTACTCGTACAAGTATTGTCGTGCCTAGCGCATACACTATTAGGGGGTTCTCTTGTAGATATTCGGTATATGCCTTTATAATGAGGTCGCTCACTTTAACCCAATATCGAAATGTTATGAGATAATTCGATAGATGCATTGGTAGACAAGGCGTAACTAAAACATAAGTCTTCCACGTTAAGCCCTAATAAAATAACTTGGAAATGAACAAATGCATACGTTTCTGCGCACTTTTCATGTGTTAGTGACGTCACTAAAGCTCTGGTTCATTATGTCGTTCAGAGAGACCCGATCTATGACGGGGAGAATCGTTTTATGATAACGAACCACGTGAGATGTATCGCGCTCGGAAAGAGTCAGTGGCGTCATAGACTTTTCAACGGAAAGGGCAAGCAAGTTGATATTTCATCCCTTAGAACTGAAGAAGTGGGCGACGGATCAAAAAACAAAAGAGCGTGGGTCTCTTTATTTTTCAAACTTTATCGCAATCGATGATGGAAAGAAAAATGGTGAACGAGTACCTACAATTCACTTAACCTTGCGCCGTCAACACTAGATCTACAGCACTTTGCCACATACCTAAAACCACTGATTGGATAACAATGTCGCATTGACAATTTTGTGTATTTCTTGCATTATTCTTGATGTTAAGAAGTAAATATTCATTTTCATTCGAAAGAATAGTTTTTTTTAATATAAAAAATGTGAAGGATCAAGTCCGTTTTCATTCTGTTACCAATTAGTACCTATGCAGTATGATTTCATGCATACAAGAAAGCGATATAATATCAATTGACATCTTAATCATAATCAGTCAGCAACTCGAAGATTGGTTTGACACATCTCCCCACTCAATTTTTAATAAGTAACAATCGTAAATCTTTTAACAATCACATTATTATTCTGTTTTAAATCCTTCAAAATCGTACCTATCTCATGTGATACCCTCTACCGTTCATGCCTTCCTCCTATCCGTCAACAATTGTTGTCATGAAACAATGGCGTCTTCTGGCGCAGCCGGTTTCCAAAATCGAATTAGTTATTATAGTTTTTAATTATTGTTTGGTCAATGTTCAAGGATGATTTATCAGTAGCAATGTAGCATGATTTTTTTCTGTTCATTCATAGGATAGTTGCTACGTGTATCGGCGAAAGAAATTTGTGTCAAGTGGCCTACGTCTGCAACGAAGTCTGTTGTTCTCCGAGCCAGTAGGTAATGATGTATGGAGCTTAAGGAAGTAGAGGAGCAGGGACGGGTTATGATACTGCATATCGCTCATGTTCTTTGTTTAGAGATCGCTTCGATAGCGTTAGCAGGTCAATAGTCCTTCTACCTTACACGGAGCGTTATCTCTGTTTGAACACACTTCAGTGACCACATACTCTCGAGGTCTTGAAGGACTAAGGCTTTTAAACTCGGGTGCAAGCATGATAATACTACCCATATGCAGATTAATGCACGCTCAGCTGAATTCACTTTTTAGGTTAATGGTGCCCCTGAAAACTTTGGCCATATTTGTATTTTACAGTCTCGGTAACGATCCCCCATATTTTACACCTCATGCCAGTAAAAAGACGATGGGGTATCCTCGAGAGTGGAGGACCATTTTGTCCAGTGCTAAATGTTTTGGAATGGGTGCGTGAAAACCGTTTTTACAACGATACCCAAGATTATTACAAAAGGGGATCCTCAAGTCGTCCTCTAAATGTGTTGTCACCCTCCGCTCATTTAATTGGGTTTACAGAAGTCGCCACTTGCGTCGCTGACGGACAAATTGGCCCGAGTTTCACGGGTAAATAATGGATAATCATGGGTGCTAACGGAAATTTGCATTCATTATGATATTATTTATCAAATTCCTAACGAATCAATGCTATTCCTCGCAATTACAAGCATTATACTACAAAATATTGGAAAAAATTGATCGCATCGCACTGATCACCGCGCTGCGGACATATTTGAAAACCTATTAAAAAGCGAAAGTAATTGCAACAGAAATCAGGCTTCTATGGTATGGAATTGGGCCTGCTCTATGCAGTCCCCTTGACTATAGTTATCAATAAGACCGCTTAAGCAGTTTTTTCATCTTGAGAAAACGAATTTTTTTATGCGCCAAATATGTCATATTAGTGGCAGGCTCGACCACACCGTCCGTGCTACTGAAGCACCTCGCTATTGACCAGTGCCATCACCACCGACTTCTCTCATGAGACATTGTTAGCATCTTAAAGTTTGGCTATTCTAGAGGCGCTAAATTATTACTTGATATTGGTTCCGTCAATTTATTTTGTGGAATTTAAGTGGAAATAAACTTTGAGTGTATACTTTTAAATATGTAGTTATTTGTGATTTATCGCTTCCCGACATTAAGGGCAAAAAACGACGTTAAATACGACCCGTAACTTCGGAGACGGGACATTACAATTGGATTCTTGGCAGCACGTGAAGAAGACGGAAAACAGACGGCTCTTTCATGTACATCTACATACTAACCCGCAAGCCGCTCAATAAGGTGTGTGGCAGTGGGTGTTATTACTAAAGCCGCATACATATAAAAATGCTCAGCCAAAATGACTACTTACGATTACGAAACCAAATGCTCAAACGAAATTAGGACTAGCATTTATCAATGTCCTTAATGTTTCGGGGGGAAAAAGAATTCTCACATATATCCGTTCTAAAAAATATCTCTCTTAATTTTTCGCTACTGTCGCACCTCGAAATTTAATGAGGCTCTAAGACAGAGGCGTATTAAAAGGTGGGGGAATAGGGGTACGAGCCCCCCGCCCCAAAAAACTTAAAACATAGACAATGCTTTAACACGGTTATCATTCCATACCGTTTAGTGCACTGCGGAGCCTCAATATTTTAACATCATATCAATAGCTTTCATTTTGAAATGAAGAGAATATTTCATACAGTAATTATTGCGTGTTTTTTTAAATCTCAAATATGAGAAGATCGTTTGCCTGTCGAACCCTTGTGCCCCCCGTCAGAAAAATCCTGGATCCACCCTTTTCTTAAGATGATTTTCTACGTGTCACTCTTAAAGATATTTGTTCTCATATTTAAATGAATAAAAGATCGCAGTCCTTTTCCACAAAAATTTTTCCTGCGTACAACGCGTTTCGGCTAATTGAGCCATCATCTGGTACAAGACACTGCAAAACATTTGAAAATCACTTTTATCCCCTTGAGAAACGATTGAAGAAGAAAAGGATTGGGGTGGATTTGACATCTATGAAGAAGGGGGTGGAAACAGGCGTACAGAGTGGAGACTGTGGGAAAAGATACAACTTAAGGATGTGGGGAACCCATGTTGGAAGGAGGGCTCTATAATTGTAAAATAAAAAATTTATAAAAAATGTGGAAAAGTGCTACGATCTTTTATTTATTTAAATATTTATAACTTCCACCAATTGAAGCCTGTATGTGTTGAACTTATATCTATTCTCAAATGTTAAAGCAATTTCTGTCCTTACTCCGAGGTCTATATTCCATTCATTCATTGCAGAAAAACTTTTCCACCTCTACTACCACCATCGCCTTATTTGAACAATTGATGAATAAATTTCTGCTCTGCAAGGCAGCGGCGTCCCTCTGCTGGGTGCTAACCCATAGCCCAAATTCTCTTACGGCCCTTTTGTCTCTCGTCTCTACATCGGCTGCGGCAACGCGTGAATCATTAAGTGCCGCTCACCATTCACTTCATAGTCCATTCGGGTCAAGGGACCCGTGCTGGTACTATTCATCTCCATTTTGTCTATGAACTACTCAACCGAGCTAAGCTTTTCTTGAGCCAAACAATGGATTTCCTTCTTAGTGGGTTGAAGGATATCCCACTGGAAACACATAGGAATATCTATTAGCGCCGCTCAAACGCCTAAATGGGTTGAAAATATGTTAATTAAATTGAGTTAATTTTGGGTCAAAAATAAATTTTGAGCACTAATACTGGATATTCTCTCAATTATCTCAGGAAATGTTAATGTCTACATTTATTTTGCGGCTTTTCTCTCGAAAGCAAAATAATCTAAAAAAATCTATTCTCATAATATATTGGGAAATAAAGCGGAAAGCTTACAATGTTTTTTTCCTTTAAAATGGAAAATTATAATAAGAAGTAGGGAAATAAGATCCATAAAATGTTTACAAATCGTTGTAAAAATGGTGGACCGTATCCATCAGGTAGGGGAAATGTGCACAAAAGGATCTTCAATTAATTTAAAAAATATTTATTAAAAGGAAACACTCGGCCTCTTTGTTTGCGCTAATTGGTGTTGTTATGTTCACTAAACGAATTAAACCAATGTTTCTAAACTAAGCAGCCAATAGGTCACTTTTGCTAGAAATCGATATTCTTTAAGAGGATTGGGTAGATTGAGGAGAAAGATAAGTTACAACAACTAATATATTCCTTATTCAGCCATTGTCTCATAATTTTAAATAAAATATGAGTAGTTTTCCGCCCACTTTTCATGAGTTGTTGACGTCATCAGAGTTTTGACTCATTAACTCGTTCAGGGAGAGTAAGCTTATTGAAGAAAGAAATCCCTCACACGAGTAGTCAACTGCGAACCACGCGGGGTCCGAGCTTTTGGCCGAAGGGTAGCGGTGACGCGGTGACCCGCTCGGCAGGAGCCGGTGACCTCATCATTTCATTTACGAAAGTGTTAAGGCATTTGATTCGTCTTAAAGTGCTCGAAAAATAGACGATCAGTCGGAAAGTGGAAAAAATGGTGTCTTTTTTTCTACAAAAATCACAGTTGAAAATGAAGGTGAGCGAGCTCATTGGCCAATTTAAAGGCAAAATCTAAAAATAAGTATTAAAAAAAGGATGCTGTGTCCTTTCTAGAGAAGTGGTCCGGGAATAATTCTTTTTTCTGCCGAAAGGAAACAACTTAGTTGCAAAAAAGTAAATGATAAACAGAAGGAATTTAGAGTACTTCTGAAGATGGTAGGGGAGACACTGTTGAGAATTTGTTTTCCATAAACATGGGGTCACAACCAGTGGCGTAGCCAGGAATTTCTTTCGGAGGGGCGCAAAACCAGGGGAGAAAAGTTTTGAAAAAGAGAACACTAAGTAATGGGTTCTAAACTAATTCTGACACTTTTCATAATCGAAAAAAATTATTTGTTTCAGAAATATTTTGTAAATTCATGATTTTTCAATATTTTGTTTACTTTTATGAAGGAAAATAACTGTCTTTATATTTCGGGGGGGGGAAGGGGTGAAGTATATAAAGTGAAATTTTTTTATTGCATCTATCTACCTTAATTCATTCTTTTTTGGCACCCAGCATTCAAATCCGTATCGAGTACAGTAGGGACTGCCATCAGTTTATAAAATTTTGTGTTTCTTTTCTCATTTTATTTTTTTAGAATTCTACTAATTTTGTTCACGTCATATGTTACATCGCATCCTAATTGTTGGAAATGCGACACTTGTTCCAGGACTTGATCCTCAGTAAAAAGTTTTATTCGTATCGTGTTGCTTCCTTAAAAATGCGATAGTCTTTGTTTTGGTTTTTGAAATTCTCAGGTTGCATAGTATACCCAAGTGGTGCAGACTGTGTACTGCTATCTGTAGTTTGTCCTCTTTATCTTGCATTATGAATGTATATACTATAAAACATTTCACTTTTATTTTCTCTGTAAATAGTTTACTTCTCTGAAAACAAATGGTAAATGAGACAATTAAAACGAAGCGAAGCAAAATTCACTATGTCACCTGCAATTGAGTTAGTTTTCAGTGCCCTCTTTGAGAGTGATAGCGCCGAATAAACATTCTTCTTTCCTGTGCTCGTCACTTGAAGCGAAGTTGAGTATTGGCCGAGGGCCTTGTCGGGAATGGAAGCATTGTAGTGGGGTGGGAAGGATCTGGGTGTTGAAAGGCACAAACACACACAGTGCGTCTGCTCAGAGCGAGAGAATGTATCTGTTCGCCGACCACTGCCCCCCGTTGATGGAGTCCGAAAAGGAAAAACATTTATTTAGTAGCAAGCGTCGTCGTGTATTTTTTGCCCCCGTCCTCCCTTAACGCGAATGGGATAATGGGCAGGGGATGAACCCACAAAGTCACGTGTCATCCTCCATCCGGGGGTGGTAGGTTGGGTGGGTGAAGAGGTTCCCCTTTATTGCGGGGGTCGTATATAGATACATACATATATATAGGTGAAGAGTGTTGTCGTCGGTTGGTACATAACGTAGAGGGAGTCGTACTCCGAGAAGTAGCGGCCATCTCCTGGGAAATGGATGAAAAAAATTAGGAGGTTTTTATTTTCTCTGGCGGACCTTCGTACACGAAAAAGTTTTTCCCGGGTAAGCTACTGCCACTCCGCTGTTTTTGTGCATTGAAAAGAGAAGTAAAAAAACCAAGATTTTTACGCAGGCTAAAGGACAAAAGTATGAATTGACATTGGTAATGTACTCAAGGGATACGAAGTTGGTTTTCGATTTCGAAGATAATATCATCGGTGCTACAAATATTTTCATGAATTTTCAATAGCTGTGTTTAAAACTTCGTTCTTTCAATTGTGATACTAGTTTAGACAGGTTATTTGGAATATTCTCTTTTACTTACATAGTAAATAATCTAAATTAAGTAATTGGGACTTATAAAAATTCAACTGTTCATACTAATTGTTGTGGAAAAAATATCATGAAAAGAAGTAAATATAAAAACTTAGTTCACGCTGATATCAAAGCCAAAGCCATAGCGTGGGTGTTATACATTAGATTCTCATTTGTTTTAAAGTTAGTAGGTTGAGACTGAATTAAGATTATGATAATTTTGACTAGTTGAAAGTGAAATTAAATGCAAAATGCGGGCTTTATCAACTGGGATTTTGCTCGCTGTCAAGATGGTAAAAAATACAATAATTACATTTTGGATTTTATTTTATAAACCGCGAACTTTGGGAGAACGTGAGCTATTTCCAATGATTTCGTGTTGAAATTAAGATGATGATTATTTTTTAATGGTGCTCTTTCACAAACGAAAAAAATCACCCTGAATAGTTGCTGCCATTCCACATTTTTTGTGCACTTGCCTGTTGTTTTCCCTTGTTTTCGCTCTCGCCCGTCTAATGCTCGCTCGCAGGCAGGCCAGGGGACTTTAAGCCTCTGAACTGGAGCTGCAAAGCCGCTACTGATTCCGAATTAAAGTCGCCTGGGGGTCAATGCATCCACTTCATTGTTAGAACCAGGCTTTTGGCCGGGAATTGATTGAAAATTTTATAATTT